>NW_026047558.1:115000-120000 GCF_023864345.2 Schistocerca serialis cubense
AGAACGGCCATGCACCACCACCCACCGAATCAAGAAAGAGCTATCAATCTGTCAATCCTTCCGGTGTCCGGGCCTGGTGAGGTTTCCCGTGTTGAGTCAAATTAAGCCGCAGGCTCCACTCCTGGTGGTGCCCTTCCGTCAATTCCTTTAAGTTTCAGCTTTGCAACCATACTTCCCCCGGAACCCAAAAGCTTTGGTTTCCCGGAGGCTGCCCGCCGAGTCATCGGAGGAACTGCGGCGGATCGCTGGCTGGCATCGTTTATGGTTAGAACTAGGGCGGTATCTGATCGCCTTCGAACCTCTAACTTTCGTTCTTGATTAATGAAAACATACTTGGCAAATGCTTTCGCTTCTGTTCGTCTTGCGACGATCCAAGAATTTCACCTCTAACGTCGCAATACGAATGCCCCCGCCTGTCCCTATTAATCATTACCTCGGGTTCCGAAAACCAACAAAATAGAACCGAGGTCCTATTCCATTATTCCATGCACACAGTATTCAGGCGGGCTTGCCTGCTTTAAGCACTCTAATTTGTTCAAAGTAAACGTGCCGGCCCACCGAGACACTCAATAAAGAGCACCCTGGTAGGATTTCAACGGGGTCCGCCTCGGGACGCACGAGCACGCACGAGGCGGTCGCACGCCTTCGGCTCGCCCCACCGGCAGGACGTCCCACGATACATGCCAGTTAAACACCGACGGGCGGTGAACCAACAGCGTGGGACACAAATCCAACTACGAGCTTTTTAACCGCAACAACTTTAATATACGCTATTGGAGCTGGAATTACCGCGGCTGCTGGCACCAGACTTGCCCTCCAATAGATACTCGTTAAAGGATTTAAAGTGTACTCATTCCGATTACGGGGCCTCGGATGAGTCCCGTATCGTTATTTTTCGTCACTACCTCCCCGTGCCGGGAGTGGGTAATTTGCGCGCCTGCTGCCTTCCTTGGATGTGGTAGCCGTTTCTCAGGCTCCCTCTCCGGAATCGAACCCTGATTCCCCGTTACCCGTTACAACCATGGTAGGCGCAGAACCTACCATCGACAGTTGATAAGGCAGACATTTGAAAGATGCGTCGCCGGTACGAGGACCGTGCGATCAGCCCAAAGTTATTCAGAGTCACCAAGGCAAACGGACCGGACGAGCCGACCGATTGGTTTTGATCTAATAAAAGCGTCCCTTCCATCTCTGGTCGGGACTCTGTTTGCATGTATTAGCTCTAGAATTACCACAGTTATCCAAGTAACGTGGGTACGATCTAAGGAACCATAACTGATTTAATGAGCCATTCGCGGTTTCACCTTAATGCGGCTTGTACTGAGACATGCATGGCTTAATCTTTGAGACAAGCATATGACTACTGGCAGGATCAACCAGGGAGCTGCGTCAACTAGAGCTGAGCAGCCGGCCGCCCGGGAGTGTGTCCCGGGGGCCCGCGCGAACACGCAAGCGTCCGCTCAATTATTCTGCAAACAGGAGGAGGCTGAGCTCCCCTGCACAACACACCTCGAAACCCTCTCAGGTCCCGGCGGCGCGCAGCGCCGTCCTAAGTACTTGGTCGGGTTCGAGAGAGGCGCAATCGCCCGGAGTTAGGCGAGTAGACGCTTTAGGTGCGACCACCCGTGCTCCCAACTGAGCTTGCCGCTGCCGACAGAGGCCCGGGAGCGTGCTGTCGTGGCATTGCCGGCGGGAGACAACACGCGCCACCTACGGTGACCGGCAGCTCCAACGCCAGCGCCACAGAAGGACAAAAGCCCCACTTGGGTGCCGAAGCGAACTCTCCCAGCACAGCGCACGCGCCAACACGTCCGCACAGCTGCGATACAAACCACCTGCGAGAACCGCTGGGGCGACCGAGCAGCAGACGGCGTCGCGGCGCCGAGCGCCGGGCGGCGGCGCATCCTCAGCGCACACAGTCCTCAATCGGACCAGCACACTGCAGATGGCCACCGCGCTTCGCACCGGGCCCGCGAGGACCTACTTTGGCCGCAAGGCGCCGCGAGCAGGGGGCGCCGGCGCGCAGCTGCGCCGCCTGCCGCGTCCGTCGGCCGGCGCGCCTGCCACTGGCCGCCCCCACCAGCCGGCTGTAGCGCGTGCGCCCACGCACCGCGCTGCCAGCACGCCGGGCGGCCCCCCCTCACCGGCCGGGGACGGTCCCACCCAGCCACCGCCGCGTATCGCCTCACACCCAGATCCCCTTTCGCGTTCGTGGGCATGGTGGGTCCCCTTTCACGTTCGTGGGCATGGTGGGTATCCCTGAAACAACCGGTTAATAGCTCGACCGATCGTCGCCAACACTGATTCACCTCTAGCGAGAACAACCGCACCACAACGGGTTACCTGTTGTTCATTTGCGTAACGTCACCAGCAAACGTAGACGTCCATCGCCATTTGCAACGAGTATTGCATGCCTGTGTCAGGTGTCACAACACACTACGTCTGCCCACATAGACGCAACAACATGTGCACGCCTCGAGAACACGTGGAAGGTAGCCCCCGTACGTATGCGGTGTCCATTGCGCGAACGACTGTCAGCCGGCCTCTGCAGGATGTCGCAGATGTGGAACGCGGTGCAACATGCTATCACGGTGTGTGAGAAGAGACGACTACGTCCGAATACACGCTCCACTACATCAACAGACTGCTCATGCTGATCGCCATCCAGGGCGTCCGTTCCTCCCACACGTCTGAATGGCGTACCACACTGCAATCCAGCTCTTATAGGGAGACGACACGTAGCTGCGTGCACAATATTTGGACTGTATGGTCTGCCGTTGCTAGGCGCAGTCGTCGTACGGTCACACATGTGCCACGATGTATCATTCAGTACATACGGACCAATGTGCAGTACAGTTTGTGGGTTTTGCGTACATCGGCGGACAGGTGACAGGCCGTACCACAACGTAGGCTGAGTACGTCGGCATGCGAAGGGCATTGAACATGCAAACTTCTCAACGACCAGCTTGCGAAGGCAGGGGGGAAGGGGGGGGGGGCATGTACGTCCTGCTGCTATCCACATTACAGTGTATAGCAGGAGCATGTGGAAAGTCAGCAACACCTGCAAGGTGTTTAACATGACGCGATACACAGGGGACCGGGCAGTGCGAATAGCGAACTATATTGCGAGGGTTGCGGTTAGGCAACACTACACTAATTTAACGAGTTGCATAACAATTACAGAGCAGGTTCAGCGACAACGTGCGTCAGGTTAAGGCGCAATATAGGTTAGGTTGAGGCACAATATAGGTTAGGTTAAGGCACAACATGGGTTACGTTAAGGCACAAATTGGGTTACGTTAAGGCACAACATGGGTTACGTTAAGGCACAACATGGGTTACGTTAAGGCACAAATTAGGTTACGTTAAGGCACAAATTAGGTTACGTTAAGGCACAAATTAGGTTACGTTAAGGCACAAATTAGGTTACGTTAAGGCACAAATTAGGTTACGTTAAGGCACAAATTAGGTTACGTTAAGGCACAAATTAGGTTACGTTAAGGCACAAATTAGGTTACGTTAAGGCACAAATTAGGTTACGTTAAGGCACAAATTAGGTTACGTTAAGGCACAAATTAGGTTACGTTAAGGCACAAATTAGGTTACGTTAAGGCACAAATTAGGTTACGTTAAGGCACAAATTAGGTTACGTTAAGGCACAAATTAGGTTACGTTAAGGCACAAATTAGGTTACGTTAAGGTACAATATGGGTTAGGTTAAGGTACAATATGGGTTAGGTTAAGGTACAATATGGGTTAGGTTAAGGTACAATATGGGTTAGGTTAAGGTACAATATGGGTTAGGTTAAGGCACAACGTAGGTTAGGTTAAGGCACAACGTAGGTTAGGTTAAGGCACAACATAGGTTAGGTTAAGGCACAACATAGGTTAGGTTAAGGCACAACATAGGTTAGGTTAAGGCACAACATAGGTTAGGTTAAGGCACAACATAGGTTAGGTTAAGGCACAACATAGGTTAGGTTAAGGCACAACATAGGTTAGGTTAAGGCACAACATAGGTTAGGTTAAGGCACAACATAGGTTAGGTTAAGGCACAACATAGGTTAGGTTAAGGCACAACATAGGTTAGGTTAAGGCACAACGTAGGTTAGGTTAAGGCACAACGTAGGTTAGGTTAAGGCACAACGTAGGTTAGGATAAGGCACAACGTAGGTTAGGTTAAGGCACAACGTAGGTTAGGTTAAGGCACAACGTAGGTTAGGTTAAGGCACAACGTAGGTTAGGTTAAGGCACAACGTAGGTTAGGTTAAGGCACAACGTAGGTTAGGTTAAGGCACAACGTAGGTTAGGTTAAGGCACAACGTAGGTTAGGTTAAGGCACAACATAGGTTAGGTTAAGGCACAACATAGGTTAGGTTAAGGCACAACATAGGTTAGGTTAAGGCACAACATAGGTTAGGTTAAGGCACAACATAGGTTAGGTTAAGGCACAACATAGGTTAGGTTAAGGCACAACATAGGTTAGGTTAAGGCACAACATAGGTTAGGTTAAGGCACAACATAGGTTAGGTTAAGGCACAACATAGGTTAGGTTAAGGCACAACATAGGTTAGGTTAAGGCACAACATAGGTTAGGTTAAGGCACAACATAGGTTAGGTTAAGGCACAACGTAGGTTAGGTTAAGGCACAACGTAGGTTAGGTTAAGGCACAACGTAGGTTAGGTTAAGGCACAACGTAGGTTAGGTTAAGGCACAACGTAGGTTAGGTTAAGGCACAACGTAGGTTAGGTTAAGGCACAACGTAGGTTAGGTTAAGGCACAACGTAGGTTAGGTTAAGGCACAACGTAGGTTAGGTTAAGGTACAACGTAGGTTAGGTTAAGGTACAACGTAGGTTAGGTTAAGGTACAACGTAGGTTAGGTTAAGGTACAACGTAGGTTAGGTTAAGGTACAACGTAGGTTAGGTTAAGGTACAACGTAGGTTAGGTTAAGGTACAACGTAGGTTAGGTTAAGGTACAACGTAGGTTAGGTTAAGGT
>NW_026047558.1:125000-127500 GCF_023864345.2 Schistocerca serialis cubense
TCTCGACCTCCCGCCGGGGATGAAAAAGACTGCGTCCGCACGTGGAAAATTGCAGGCCTAGATACTTGAAAGTATCTCCCATCGCCAGTGCTGGGATGTTGTTCCCCCCAGCACGGAAGATGACAGTCTCGTCGACCTTGGTTTTCTTCTCCCGGCCTGATGAGACAAGGGCGAGAGAGAAACACTTCCGTGGGTTGACCTCGAGCCCGAGATCCCCCAGGGCCGACGTGGCGATGGTGAGAAGTTCCTGCAATCCATCACGAGTCTCGGCGAACAGCAGGAGGTCATCAGCGAATGCAGCCGCATTTATCCGCCGTCCAAGAATACGTGCACCAATATGAGCAGGCAGACGAGACAAGAGAATGTCAATGGACATGTTGAAGAGAATAGGAGACAGCGGGTCACCCTGCCGGACACCCCTCGAAGGCCGCACTAGATCTGACGACTTCCCATCCGCGCAGATAACCGTCGATCCCGCCTCATAGCATCCCTGGATGTAGTCAACGAACTCGACCGGCAGACCATGGGCCCTTAGCACAGGACCAAGGGCACCGTGGGCAAGCGAGTCGAAGGCCTTTGACACATCCAGAGATGCCAAGTACAGCGAGCCGGCAGCTCGGCACGCCTGGGTCATCGCCAGATCGAGAAGAAAGGTGTTATGAAGCATCCCATCCTGAGGGATGAAAGCCCGCTGGCGACCGTCCAACACACAGTAGCGCATCAGGCGGCCAACCAGAACCTTGTGAAAGGCTCTGGTCAGCACCGAGCACACTGTGATCGGACGAAAGTCAGCAGGGGATGCTGCGGCGGTCTTCTTGGGCAGCAGGGTTGTTCTGGCCTGAAGGAGTCGGGATGGAAGGGAACGGGAAAGGAGGAGGAAATTAAGGATCTTGAGAGTCATAGTTACTCCCGCCGTTTACCCGCGCTTGCTTGAATTTCTTCACGTTGACATTCAGAGCACTGGGCAGAAATCACATTGCGTCAACACCCGCTAGGGCCATCGCAATGCTTTGTTTTAATTAGACAGTCGGATTCCCCCAGTCCGTGCCAGTTCTGAGTTGATCGTTGAATGGCGGCCGAAGAGAATCCGCGCACCCGCGCGCCCCCGGAGGAGCACGCTAAGGCGGACGCGGCCTCGCAGCAAGGAAGATCCGTGGGAGGCCAAGGCACGGGACCGAGCTCGGATCCTGCACGCAGGTTGAAGCACCGGGGCGCGAACGCCGCGCAGGCGCGCGCATCCTGCACCGCCGGCCAGCACGAGGCCGACCAACGGCGAGAGCAGACCACGCCCGCGCTAAACGCCCGCACTTACCGGCACCCCTACGGCACTCACCTCGCCCAGGCCCGGCACGTTAGCGCTGACCCACTTCCCGACCAAGCCCGACACGCCCCGATCCTCAGAGCCAATCCTTATCCCGAAGTTACGGATCCAATTTGCCGACTTCCCTTACCTACATTATTCTATCGACTAGAGGCTCTTCACCTTGGAGACCTGCTGCGGATATGGGTACGAACCGGCGCGACACCTCCACGTGGCCCTCTCCCGGATTTTCAAGGTCCGAGGGGAAGATCGGGACACCGCCGCAACTGCGGTGCTCTTCGCGTTCCAAACCCTATCTCCCTGCTAGAGGATTCCAGGGAACTCGAACGCTCATGCAGAAAAGAAAACTCTTCCCCGATCTCCCGACGGCGTCTCCGGGTCCTTTTGGGTTACCCCGACGAGCATCTCTAAAAGAGGGGCCCGACTTGTATCGGTTCCGCTGCCGGGTTCCGGAATAGGAACCGGATTCCCTTTCGCCCAACGGGGGCCAGCACAAAGCGCATCATGCTATGACGGCCCCCATCAACATCGGATTTCTCCTAGGGCTTAGGATCGACTGACTCGTGTGCAACGGCTGTTCACACGAAACCCTTCTCCGCGTCAGCCCTCCAGGGCCTCGCTGGAGTATTTGCTACTACCACCAAGATCTGCACCGACGGCGGCTCCAGGCAGGCTCACGCCCAGACCCTTCTGCGCCCACCGCCGCGACCCTCCTACTCGTCAGGGCTTCGCGGCCGGCCGCAAGGACCGGCCATGACTGCCAGACTGACGGCCGAGTATAGGCACGACGCTTCAGCGCCATCCATTTTCAGGGCTAGTTGCTTCGGCAGGTGAGTTGTTACACACTCCTTAGCGGATTCCGACTTCCATGGCCACCGTCCTGCTGTCTTAAGCAACCAACGCCTTTCATGGTTTCCCATGAGCGTCGATTCGGGCGCCTTAACTCGGCGTTTGGTTCATCCCACAGCGCCAGTTCTGCTTACCAAAAGTGGCCCACTTGGCACTCCGATCCGAGTCGTTTGCTCGCGGCTTCAGCATATCAAGCAAGCCGGAGATCTCACCCATTTAAAGTTTGAGAATAGGTTGAGGTCGTTTCGGCCCCAAGGCCTCTAATCATTCGCTTTACCGGATGAGACTCGTACGAGCACCAGCTATCCTGAGGGAAACTTCGGAGGGAAC
>NW_026047558.1:130000-135000 GCF_023864345.2 Schistocerca serialis cubense
CCATGCACCACCACCCACCGAATCAAGAAAGAGCTATCAATCTGTCAATCCTTCCGGTGTCCGGGCCTGGTGAGGTTTCCCGTGTTGAGTCAAATTAAGCCGCAGGCTCCACTCCTGGTGGTGCCCTTCCGTCAATTCCTTTAAGTTTCAGCTTTGCAACCATACTTCCCCCGGAACCCAAAAGCTTTGGTTTCCCGGAGGCTGCCCGCCGAGTCATCGGAGGAACTGCGGCGGATCGCTGGCTGGCATCGTTTATGGTTAGAACTAGGGCGGTATCTGATCGCCTTCGAACCTCTAACTTTCGTTCTTGATTAATGAAAACATACTTGGCAAATGCTTTCGCTTCTGTTCGTCTTGCGACGATCCAAGAATTTCACCTCTAACGTCGCAATACGAATGCCCCCGCCTGTCCCTATTAATCATTACCTCGGGTTCCGAAAACCAACAAAATAGAACCGAGGTCCTATTCCATTATTCCATGCACACAGTATTCAGGCGGGCTTGCCTGCTTTAAGCACTCTAATTTGTTCAAAGTAAACGTGCCGGCCCACCGAGACACTCAATAAAGAGCACCCTGGTAGGATTTCAACGGGGTCCGCCTCGGGACGCACGAGCACGCACGAGGCGGTCGCACGCCTTCGGCTCGCCCCACCGGCAGGACGTCCCACGATACATGCCAGTTAAACACCGACGGGCGGTGAACCAACAGCGTGGGACACAAATCCAACTACGAGCTTTTTAACCGCAACAACTTTAATATACGCTATTGGAGCTGGAATTACCGCGGCTGCTGGCACCAGACTTGCCCTCCAATAGATACTCGTTAAAGGATTTAAAGTGTACTCATTCCGATTACGGGGCCTCGGATGAGTCCCGTATCGTTATTTTTCGTCACTACCTCCCCGTGCCGGGAGTGGGTAATTTGCGCGCCTGCTGCCTTCCTTGGATGTGGTAGCCGTTTCTCAGGCTCCCTCTCCGGAATCGAACCCTGATTCCCCGTTACCCGTTACAACCATGGTAGGCGCAGAACCTACCATCGACAGTTGATAAGGCAGACATTTGAAAGATGCGTCGCCGGTACGAGGACCGTGCGATCAGTCCAAAGTTATTCAGAGTCACCAAGGCAAACGGACCGGACGAGCCGACCGATTGGTTTTGATCTAATAAAAGCGTCCCTTCCATCTCTGGTCGGGACTCTGTTTGCATGTATTAGCTCTAGAATTACCACAGTTATCCAAGTAACGTGGGTACGATCTAAGGAACCATAACTGATTTAATGAGCCATTCGCGGTTTCACCTTAATGCGGCTTGTACTGAGACATGCATGGCTTAATCTTTGAGACAAGCATATGACTACTGGCAGGATCAACCAGGGAGCTGCGTCAACTAGAGCTGAGCAGCCGGCCGCCCGGGAGTGTGTCCCGGGGGCCCGCGCGAACACGCAAGCGTCCGCTCAATTATTCTGCAAACAGGAGGAGGCTGAGCTCCCCTGCACAACACACCTCGAAACCCTCTCAGGTCCCGGCGGCGCGCAGCGCCGTCCTAAGTACTTGGTCGGGTTCGAGAGAGGCGCAATCGCCCGGAGTTAGGCGAGTAGACGCTTTAGGTGCGACCACCCGTGCTCCCAACTGAGCTTGCCGCTGCCGACAGAGGCCCGGGAGCGTGCTGTCGTGGCATTGCCGGCGGGAGACAACACGCGCCACCTACGGTGACCGGCAGCTCCAACGCCAGCGCCACAGAAGGACAAAAGCCCCACTTGGGTGCCGAAGCGAACTCTCCCAGCACAGCGCACGCGCCAACACGTCCGCACAGCTGCGATACAAACCACCTGCGAGAACCGCTGGGGCGACCGAGCAGCAGACGGCGTCGCGGCGCCGAGCGCCGGGCGGCGGCGCATCCTCAGCGCACACAGTCCTCAATCGGACCAGCACACTGCAGATGGCCACCGCGCTTCGCACCGGGCCCGCGAGGACCTACTTTGGCCGCAAGGCGCCGCGAGCAGGGGGCGCCGGCGCGCAGCTGCGCCGCCTGCCGCGTCCGTCGGCCGGCGCGCCTGCCACTGGCCGCCCCCACCAGCCGGCTGTAGCGCGTGCGCCCACGCACCGCGCTGCCAGCACGCCGGGCGGCCCCCCCTCACCGGCCGGGGACGGTCCCACCCAGCCACCGCCGCGTATCGCCTCACACCCAGATCCCCTTTCGCGTTCGTGGGCATGGTGGGTCCCCTTTCACGTTCGTGGGCATGGTGGGTATCCCTGAAACAACCGGTTAATAGCTCGACCGATCGTCGCCAACACTGATTCACCTCTAGCGAGAACAACCGCACCACAACGGGTTACCTGTTGTTCATTTGCGTAACGTCACCAGCAAACGTAGACGTCCATCGCCATTTGCAACGAGTATTGCATGCCTGTGTCAGGTGTCACAACACACTACGTCTGCCCACATAGACGCAACAACATGTGCACGCCTCGAGAACACGTGGAAGGTAGCCCCCGTACGTATGCGGTGTCCATTGCGCGAACGACTGTCAGCCGGCCTCTGCAGGATGTCGCAGATGTGGAACGCGGTGCAACATGCTATCACGGTGTGTGAGAAGAGACGACTACGTCCGAATACACGCTCCACTACATCAACAGACTGCTCATGCTGATCGCCATCCAGGGCGTCCGTTCCTCCCACACGTCTGAATGGCGTACCACACTGCAATCCAGCTCTTATAGGGAGACGACACGTAGCTGCGTGCACAATATTTGGACTGTATGGTCTGCCGTTGCTAGGCGCAGTCGTCGTACGGTCACACATGTGCCACGATGTATCATTCAGTACATACGGACCAATGTGCAGTACAGTTTGTGGGTTTTGCGTACATCGGCGGACAGGTGACAGGCCGTACCACAACGTAGGCTGAGTACGTCGGCATGCGAAGGGCATTGAACATGCAAACTTCTCAACGACCAGCTTGCGAAGGCAGGGGGGAAGGGGGGGGGGCATGTACGTCCTGCTGCTATCCACATTACAGTGTATAGCAGGAGCATGTGGAAAGTCAGCAACACCTGCAAGGTGTTTAACATGACGCGATACACAGGGGACCGGGCAGTGCGAATAGCGAACTATATTGCGAGGGTTGCGGTTAGGCAACACTACACTAATTTAACGAGTTGCATAACAATTACAGAGCAGGTTCAGCGACAACGTGCGTCAGGTTAAGGCGCAATATAGGTTAGGTTGAGGCACAATATAGGTTAGGTTAAGGCACAACATGGGTTACGTTAAGGCACAAATTGGGTTACGTTAAGGCACAACATGGGTTACGTTAAGGCACAACATGGGTTACGTTAAGGCACAAATTAGGTTACGTTAAGGCACAAATTAGGTTACGTTAAGGCACAAATTAGGTTACGTTAAGGCACAAATTAGGTTACGTTAAGGCACAAATTAGGTTACGTTAAGGCACAAATTAGGTTACGTTAAGGCACAAATTAGGTTACGTTAAGGCACAAATTAGGTTACGTTAAGGCACAAATTAGGTTACGTTAAGGCACAAATTAGGTTACGTTAAGGCACAAATTAGGTTACGTTAAGGCACAAATTAGGTTACGTTAAGGCACAAATTAGGTTACGTTAAGGCACAAATTAGGTTACGTTAAGGCACAAATTAGGTTACGTTAAGGTACAATATGGGTTAGGTTAAGGTACAATATGGGTTAGGTTAAGGTACAATATGGGTTAGGTTAAGGTACAATATGGGTTAGGTTAAGGTACAATATGGGTTAGGTTAAGGCACAACGTAGGTTAGGTTAAGGCACAACGTAGGTTAGGTTAAGGCACAACATAGGTTAGGTTAAGGCACAACATAGGTTAGGTTAAGGCACAACATAGGTTAGGTTAAGGCACAACATAGGTTAGGTTAAGGCACAACATAGGTTAGGTTAAGGCACAACATAGGTTAGGTTAAGGCACAACATAGGTTAGGTTAAGGCACAACATAGGTTAGGTTAAGGCACAACATAGGTTAGGTTAAGGCACAACATAGGTTAGGTTAAGGCACAACATAGGTTAGGTTAAGGCACAACGTAGGTTAGGTTAAGGCACAACGTAGGTTAGGTTAAGGCACAACGTAGGTTAGGTTAAGGCACAACGTAGGTTAGGTTAAGGCACAACGTAGGTTAGGTTAAGGCACAACGTAGGTTAGGTTAAGGCACAACGTAGGTTAGGTTAAGGCACAACGTAGGTTAGGTTAAGGCACAACGTAGGTTAGGTTAAGGCACAACGTAGGTTAGGTTAAGGCACAACGTAGGTTAGGTTAAGGCACAACGTAGGTTAGGTTAAGGCACAACGTAGGTTAGGTTAAGGCACAACATAGGTTAGGTTAAGGCACAACATAGGTTAGGTTAAGGCACAACATAGGTTAGGTTAAGGCACAACATAGGTTAGGTTAAGGCACAACATAGGTTAGGTTAAGGCACAACATAGGTTAGGTTAAGGCACAACATAGGTTAGGTTAAGGCACAACATAGGTTAGGTTAAGGCACAACATAGGTTAGGTTAAGGCACAACGTAGGTTAGGTTAAGGCACAACATAGGTTAGGTTAAGGCACAACATAGGTTAGGTTAAGGCACAACGTAGGTTAGGTTAAGGCACAACGTAGGTTAGGTTAAGGCACAACGTAGGTTAGGTTAAGGCACAACGTAGGTTAGGTTAAGGCACAACGTAGGTTAGGTTAAGGCACAACGTAGGTTAGGTTAAGGCACAACGTAGGTTAGGTTAAGGCACAACGTAGGTTAGGTTAAGGTACAACGTAGGTTAGGTTAAGGTACAACGTAGGTTAGGTTAAGGTACAACGTAGGTTAGGTTAAGGTACAACGTAGGTTAGGTTAAGGTACAACGTAGGTTAGGTTAAGGTACAACGTAGGTTAGGTTAAGGTACAACGTAGGTTAGGTTAAGGTACAACGTAGGTTAGGTTAAGGTACAACGTAGGTTAGGTTAAGGTACAACGTA
>NW_026047558.1:142500-147500 GCF_023864345.2 Schistocerca serialis cubense
GGTTACCCCGACCTTTCGGCCTAGGAAGACACGCTGATTCCTTCAGTGTAGCGCGCGTGCGGCCCAGAACATCTAAGGGCATCACAGACCTGTTATTGCTCAATCTCGTGCGGCTAGAAGCCGCCTGTCCCTCTAAGAAGAAAAGTAATCGCTGACAGCACGAAGGATGTCACGCGACTAGTTAGCAGGCTAGAGTCTCGTTCGTTATCGGAATTAACCAGACAAATCGCTCCACCAACTAAGAACGGCCATGCACCACCACCCACCGAATCAAGAAAGAGCTATCAATCTGTCAATCCTTCCGGTGTCCGGGCCTGGTGAGGTTTCCCGTGTTGAGTCAAATTAAGCCGCAGGCTCCACTCCTGGTGGTGCCCTTCCGTCAATTCCTTTAAGTTTCAGCTTTGCAACCATACTTCCCCCGGAACCCAAAAGCTTTGGTTTCCCGGAGGCTGCCCGCCGAGTCATCGGAGGAACTGCGGCGGATCGCTGGCTGGCATCGTTTATGGTTAGAACTAGGGCGGTATCTGATCGCCTTCGAACCTCTAACTTTCGTTCTTGATTAATGAAAACATACTTGGCAAATGCTTTCGCTTCTGTTCGTCTTGCGACGATCCAAGAATTTCACCTCTAACGTCGCAATACGAATGCCCCCGCCTGTCCCTATTAATCATTACCTCGGGTTCCGAAAACCAACAAAATAGAACCGAGGTCCTATTCCATTATTCCATGCACACAGTATTCAGGCGGGCTTGCCTGCTTTAAGCACTCTAATTTGTTCAAAGTAAACGTGCCGGCCCACCGAGACACTCAATAAAGAGCACCCTGGTAGGATTTCAACGGGGTCCGCCTCGGGACGCACGAGCACGCACGAGGCGGTCGCACGCCTTCGGCTCGCCCCACCGGCAGGACGTCCCACGATACATGCCAGTTAAACACCGACGGGCGGTGAACCAACAGCGTGGGACACAAATCCAACTACGAGCTTTTTAACCGCAACAACTTTAATATACGCTATTGGAGCTGGAATTACCGCGGCTGCTGGCACCAGACTTGCCCTCCAATAGATACTCGTTAAAGGATTTAAAGTGTACTCATTCCGATTACGGGGCCTCGGATGAGTCCCGTATCGTTATTTTTCGTCACTACCTCCCCGTGCCGGGAGTGGGTAATTTGCGCGCCTGCTGCCTTCCTTGGATGTGGTAGCCGTTTCTCAGGCTCCCTCTCCGGAATCGAACCCTGATTCCCCGTTACCCGTTACAACCATGGTAGGCGCAGAACCTACCATCGACAGTTGATAAGGCAGACATTTGAAAGATGCGTCGCCGGTACGAGGACCGTGCGATCAGCCCTAAGTTATTCAGAGTCACCAAGGCAAACGGACCGGACGAGCCGACCGATTGGTTTTGATCTAATAAAAGCGTCCCTTCCATCTCTGGTCGGGACTCTGTTTGCATGTATTAGCTCTAGAATTACCACAGTTATCCAAGTAACGTGGGTACGATCTAAGGAACCATAACTGATTTAATGAGCCATTCGCGGTTTCACCTTAATGCGGCTTGTACTGAGACATGCATGGCTTAATCTTTGAGACAAGCATATGACTACTGGCAGGATCAACCAGGGAGCTGCGTCAACTAGAGCTGAGCAGCCGGCCGCCCGGGAGTGTGTCCCGGGGGCCCGCGCGAACACGCAAGCGTCCGCTCAATTATTCTGCAAACAGGAGGAGGCTGAGCTCCCCTGCACAACACACCTCGAAACCCTCTCAGGTCCCGGCGGCGCGCAGCGCCGTCCTAAGTACTTGGTCGGGTTCGAGAGAGGCGCAATCGCCCGGAGTTAGGCGAGTAGACGCTTTAGGTGCGACCACCCGTGCTCCCAACTGAGCTTGCCGCTGCCGACAGAGGCCCGGGAGCGTGCTGTCGTGGCATTGCCGGCGGGAGACAACACGCGCCACCTACGGTGACCGGCAGCTCCAACGCCAGCGCCACAGAAGGACAAAAGCCCTACTTGGGTGCCGAAGCGAACTCTCCCAGCACAGCGCACGCGCCAACACGTCCGCACAGCTGCGATACAAACCACCTGCGAGAACCGCTGGGGCGACCGAGCAGCAGACGGCGTCGCGGCGCCGAGCGCCGGGCGGCGGCGCATCCTCAGCGCACAAAGTCCTCAATCGGACCAGCACACTGCAGATGGCCACCGCGCTTCGCACCGGGCCCGCGAGGACCTACTTTGGCCGCAAGGCGCCGCGAGCAGGGGGCGCCGGCGCGCAGCTGCGCCGCCTGCCGCGTCCGTCGGCCGGCGCGCCTGCCACCGGCCGCCCCCACCAGCCGGCTGTAGCGCGTGCGCCCACGCACCGCGCTGCCAGCACGCCGGGCGGCCCCCCCTCACCGGCCGGGGACGGTCCCACCCAGCCACCGCCGCGTATCGCCTCACACCCAGATCCCCTTTCACGTTCGTGGGCATGGTGGGTCCCCTTTCACGTTCGTGGGCATGGTGGGTATCCCTGAAACAACCGGTTAATAGCTCGACCGATCGTCGCCAACACTGATTCACCTCTAGCGAGAACAACCGCACCACAACGGGTTACCGGTTGTTCATTTGCGTAACGTCACCAGCAAACGTACACGTCCATCGCCATTTGCAACGAGTATTGCATGCCTGTGTCAGGTGTCACAACACACTACGTCTGCCCACATAGACGCAACAACATGTGCACGCCTAGAGAACACGTGGAAGGTAGACCCCGTACGTATGCGGTGTCCATTGCGCGAACGACTGTCAGCCCGCCTCTGCAGCATGTCGCAGATGTGGAACGCGGTGCAACATGCTATCACGGTGTGTGAGAAGAGACGACTACGTCCGAATACACGCTCCACTACATCAACAGACTGCTCATGCTGATCGCCATCCAGGGCGTCCGTTCCTCCCACACGTCTGTATGGCGTACCACACTGCAATCCAGCTCTTATAGGGAGACGACACGTAGCTGCGTGCACAATATTTGGACTGTATGGTCCGCCGTTGCTAGGCGCTGTCGTCATACGGTCACATGGGCCACGATGTATCATTCAGTACATACGGAGCAATGTGCAGTACAGTTTGTGGGTTTTGCGTACATCGGCGGACAGGTGACAGGCCGTACCACAACGTAGGCTGAGTACGTCGGCATGCGAAGGGCATTGAACATGCAAACTTCTCACCGACCAGCTTGCGAAGGCAGGGGGGAAGGGGGGGGGGCATGTACGTCCTGCTGCTATCCACACTACAGTGTATAGCAGGAGCATGTGGAAAGTCAGCAACACCTGCAAGGTGTTTAACATGACGCGATACACAGGGGACCGGGCAGTGCGAGTAGCGAACTATATTGCGAGGGTTGCGGTTAGGCAACACTACACTACTTTAACGGGTTGCATAACAATTACAGAGCAGGTTCAGCGACAACGTGCGTCAGGTTAAGGCGCAATATAGTTTAGGTTACGGCGCACTTTAGGTTAGGTTAAGGCACATTATAGGTTAGGTTAAGGCACAACATGGGTTACGTTAAGGCACAACATGGGTTACGTTAAGGCACAACATGGGTTAGGTTAAGGCACAACATGGGTTAGGTTAAGGCACAACATGGGTTAGGTTAAGGCACAACATGGGTTAGGTTAAGGCACAACATGGGTTAGGTTAAGGCACAACATGGGTTAGGTTAAGGCACAACATGGGTTAGGTTAAGGCACAACATGGGTTAGGTTAAGGCACAACATGGGTTAGGTTAAGGCACAACATGGGTTAGGTTAAGGCACAACATGGGTTAGGTTAAGGCACAACATGGGTTAGGTTAAGGCACAACATGGGTTAGGTTAAGGCACAACATGGGTTAGGTTAAGGCACAACATGGGTTAGGTTAAGGCACAACATGGGTTAGGTTAAGGCACAACATGGGTTAGGTTAAGGCACAACATGGGTTAGGTTAAGGCACAACATGGGTTAGGTTAAGGCACAACATGGGTTAGGTTAAGGCACAACATGGGTTAGGTTAAGGCACAACATGGGTTAGGTTAAGGCACAACATGGGTTAGGTTAAGGCACAACATGGGTTAGGTTAAGGCACAACATGGGTTAGGTTAAGGCACAACATGGGTTAGGTTAAGGCACAACATGGGTTAGGTTAAGGCACAACATGGGTTAGGTTAAGGCACAACATGGGTTAGGTTAAGGCACAACATGGGTTAGGTTAAGGCACAACATGGGTTAGGTTAAGGCACAACATGGGTTAGGTTAAGGCACAACATGGGTTAGGTTAAGGCACAACATGGGTTAGGTTAAGGCACAACATGGGTTAGGTTAAGGCACAACATGGGTTAGGTTAAGGCACAACATGGGTTAGGTTAAGGCACAACATGGGTTAGGTTAAGGCACAACATGGGTTAGGTTAAGGCACAACATGGGTTAGGTTAAGGCACACCATGGGTTAGGTTAAGGCACACCATGGGTTAGGTTAAGGCACACCATGGGTTAGGTTAAGGCACACCATGGGTTAGGTTAAGGCACAACATGGGTTAGGTTAAGGCACAACATGGGTTAGGTTAAGGCACAACATGGGTTAGGTTAAGGCACAACATGGGTTAGGTTAAGGCACAACGTAGGTTAGGTTAAGGCACAATGTGGGTTAGGTTAAGGCACAACGTGCGTTAGGTTAAGGCACAACGTGGGTTAGGTTAAGGCACAACGTGGGTTAGGTTAAGGCACAACATGGGTTAGGTTAAGGCACAACATGGGTTAGGTTAAGGCACACCATGGGTTAGGTTAAGGCACACCATGGGTTAGGTTAAGGCACAACATGGGTTAGGTTAAGGCACAACATGGGTTAGGTTAAGGCACAACATGGGTTAGGTTAAGGCACAACATGGGTTAGGTTAAGGCACAACGTAGGTTAGGTTAAGGCACAACGTAGGTTAGGTTAAGGCACAACGTGGGTTAGGTTAAGGCACAACATGGGTTAGGTTAAGGCACAA
>NW_026047558.1:152500-155000 GCF_023864345.2 Schistocerca serialis cubense
GGCGATGCCGTCTTTGACCGCCACCACGTCAGGCTTGCGGATGCCCTCAGATGTTCGGAGGTGGGGCTCCACAGAGACATTGAAGCCCCTCTGCGCGAGTCCACGGGCGACATAACGCACTACAGCGTCATGGCGCTTGACCCGGGACCCGTGCGTCCGAAAGCAAGCCTGAAGTACGTGGTTGGCGGTCTCCACGGCCTGGCATCCCGCGCGGCATCTGGTGTCCGCCTCCCGCCCGCGACTGCGCCGTGCCTTCGTAGGGAAGGCGTTGATGCGGGCGCGGAGGGCGTCGATGTATTCACGCCCAGATAGCAGGCGACTGGTGTCGGCGACCCACTGATGTTGGCCACTGACGGCGGCAGAAGATGACAGCGCCGCACCGTCAATGGCGATGTGTAGGCGCGCCGCCCACATTTCCCCAACCTGCGTTGACGATTTGAGGAGGTGGCCCTCCCACATTAGGTGGCGCTCCAGCACCTCGATCTCACGCTGCACCTCATCCATGCCTGCACCGTCGCAGGCTGGCCCTATCTTCTTCAGCGCCAGGAGACGGGACCGACGGAGGGTCGGACCCATCCATCGGCAAGATGGAATGCCGAGGCCCCCCTGGGCAACAGGAGCGTGGAAGTATCCCAGGGGGGTGTCCGCCGGAAGGCGGAACCATCTCCTGACGGCGGCCCGGATGGTGACGTCGGCCGACTTCAATGCACCCACCCGGGTGCGGCTGAGGGCCAGCCCGTGGTACAGGCCAGGGAGAAGTACGTTGGTGAGAGCGTGGAGGCGCTGTTGCGGCTTCAGCGGAGCTCGGGAGATGACGTCAAGCTGCTCCACAAGGTGGCGACGTGGATTGAAGACGCAGCGACCCGCCGTGGAAAATTGCAGCCCCAGGTACCGGAAGGTTTCACCCACACGCAGGGCAGGCATGGTGGTATTGCCTGCTGTGAAGGTGACATTGCTGTCCACCTTCACCTTCTTCTCGCGCCCTGACGCGACTAAGGCGAGGGTGAAACACTTCCGGGCGTTGATCTGCAGCCCCAGGTGGGCGAGGGCTGCGGTAGCTGCGTCGATGAGGGACTGCAAGCCCCTCGGGGTCGCTGCAAACAGCAAGACGTCATCTGCAAAGGCCGCAGCGTTGACTCTGCGACCGAGGATCCGAGCTCCGATGTGGGAGGGCAGTTGGCCTAAAACGTAGTCCACCGCAAAGTTGAACAGGAGGGGGGAGAGGGGATCGCCCTGGCGAACGCCCCGTGCTGGCTGCACAGACACGCCCACGCCGGCGCCGTCCGCTATCACTGTCGTGCTGCCCTCGTAGCACCGCTCGACGTACTCGACAAAGCAATCCGGTAGGCCATGCGCCTTCAGCACAGGGCGAAGGGCAGCATGATCCACCGAATCGAATGCCTTCGAAACGTCGATCGATGCCACAAAGACAGAGCAGCAGGAGCGAACTGCGTCGGTGAGAGCAGTGTCCAAGATGAAAGTATTTTCCAACATCCCATCCCGAGGGATGAATGCCCGCTGACGTTCGTCCACAGCACAAGCGCGCATCAGGCGTGACGCGAGAACCTTGTGAAAGGTCCGCGCCAACACCGAGCAGACCGTAATGGGGCGAAAGTCAGCGGGGGATGTTGGTGCAGCCGTTTTCGGGAGAAGGGACGTCCGC
Source organism: Schistocerca serialis cubense (assembly GCF_023864345.2). Lineage (NCBI taxonomy): Eukaryota > Metazoa > Arthropoda > Insecta > Orthoptera > Acrididae > Schistocerca > Schistocerca serialis. The sequence continues at coordinate 154,164 of NW_026047558.1, forward strand.
GCGCGAAGCAGGCGTTCCGGGAGGGCGCGGGCCAGAAGGAAGAGATTCATCACTTTCACCAGGACTTCGTGCGGCAGGCGCCGCAACTCCGCTGGGGTAAGGCCGTCCGGCCCGGCCGCTGATCCCCTGGGCGGCAACGCGGCGGCGACCTCCTCATGTGTGACCGGCCCCCATAGGCACTCAAGAGCGACAGGCTCCGAGTGCGGGAGGAGGCGGTCACGAATGAAGCCCGCGGTGGAGACGGGCTTCTTTGTGAAGAGGTCCGCCCAGAAGTCCAGCAGACCAGGGATGGAGTCATAGTTACTCCCGCCGTTTACCCGCGCTTGCTTGAATTTCTTCACGTTGACATTCAGAGCACTGGGCAGAAATCACATTGCGTCAACACCCGCTAGGGCCATCGCAATGCTTTGTTTTAATTAGACAGTCGGATTCCCCCAGTCCGTGCCAGTTCTGAGTTGATCGTTGAATGGCGGCCGAAGAGAATCCGCGCACCCGCGCGCCCCCGGAGGAGCACGCTAAGGCGGACGCGGCCTCGCAGCAAGGAAGATCCGTGGGAGGCCAAGGCACGGGACCGAGCTCGGATCCTGCACGCAGGTTGAAGCACCGGGGCGCGAACGCCGCGCAGGCGCGCGCATCCTGCACCGCCGGCCAGCACGAGGCCGACCAACGGCGAGAGCAGACCACGCCCGCGCTAAACGCCCGCACTTACCGGCACCCCTACGGCACTCACCTCGCCCAGGCCCGGCACGTTAGCGCTGACCCACTTCCCGACCAAGCCCGACACGCCCCGATCCTCAGAGCCAATCCTTATCCCGAAGTTACGGATCCAATTTGCCG
>NW_026047558.1:160000-165000 GCF_023864345.2 Schistocerca serialis cubense
CAAGCGTCCGCTCAATTATTCTGCAAACAGGAGGAGGCTGAGCTCCCCTGCACAACACACCTCGAAACCCTCTCAGGTCCCGGCGGCGCGCAGCGCCGTCCTAAGTACTTGGTCGGGTTCGAGAGAGGCGCAATCGCCCGGAGTTAGGCGAGTAGACGCTTTAGGTGCGACCACCCGTGCTCCCAACTGAGCTTGCCGCTGCCGACAGAGGCCCGGGAGCGTGCTGTCGTGGCATTGCCGGCGGGAGACAACACGCGCCACCTACGGTGACCGGCAGCTCCAACGCCAGCGCCACAGAAGGACAAAAGCCCTACTTGGGTGCCGAAGCGAACTCTCCCAGCACAGCGCACGCGCCAACACGTCCGCACAGCTGCGATACAAACCACCTGCGAGAACCGCTGGGGCGACCGAGCAGCAGACGGCGTCGCGGCGCCGAGCGCCGGGCGGCGGCGCATCCTCAGCGCACAAAGTCCTCAATCGGACCAGCACACTGCAGATGGCCACCGCGCTTCGCACCGGGCCCGCGAGGACCTACTTTGGCCGCAAGGCGCCGCGAGCAGGGGGCGCCGGCGCGCAGCTGCGCCGCCTGCCGCGTCCGTCGGCCGGCGCGCCTGCCACCGGCCGCCCCCACCAGCCGGCTGTAGCGCGTGCGCCCACGCACCGCGCTGCCAGCACGCCGGGCGGCCCCCCCCTCACCGGCCGGGGACGGTCCCACCCAGCCACCGCCGCGTATCGCCTCACACCCAGATCCCCTTTCACGTTCGTGGGCATGGTGGGTCCCCTTTCACGTTCGTGGGCATGGTGGGTATCCCTGAAACAACCGGTTAATAGCTCGACCGATCGTCGCCAACACTGATTCACCTCTAGCGAGAACAACCGCACCACAACGGGTTACCGGTTGTTCATTTGCGTAACGTCACCAGCAAACGTACACGTCCATCGCCATTTGCAACGAGTATTGCATGCCTGTGTCAGGTGTCACAACACACTACGTCTGCCCACATAGACGCAACAACATGTGCACGCCTAGAGAACACGTGGAAGGTAGACCCCGTACGTATGCGGTGTCCATTGCGCGAACGACTGTCAGCCCGCCTCTGCAGCATGTCGCAGATGTGGAACGCGGTGCAACATGCTATCACGGTGTGTGAGAAGAGACGACTACGTCCGAATACACGCTCCACTACATCAACAGACTGCTCATGCTGATCGCCATCCAGGGCGTCCGTTCCTCCCACACGTCTGTATGGCGTACCACACTGCAATCCAGCTCTTATAGGGAGACGACACGTAGCTGCGTGCACAATATTTGGACTGTATGGTCCGCCGTTGCTAGGCGCTGTCGTCATACGGTCACATGGGCCACGATGTATCATTCAGTACATACGGAGCAATGTGCAGTACAGTTTGTGGGTTTTGCGTACATCGGCGGACAGGTGACAGGCCGTACCACAACGTAGGCTGAGTACGTCGGCATGCGAAGGGCATTGAACATGCAAACTTCTCACCGACCAGCTTGCGAAGGCAGGGGGGAAGGGGGGGGGGCATGTACGTCCTGCTGCTATCCACACTACAGTGTATAGCAGGAGCATGTGGAAAGTCAGCAACACCTGCAAGGTGTTTAACATGACGCGATACACAGGGGACCGGGCAGTGCGAGTAGCGAACTATATTGCGAGGGTTGCGGTTAGGCAACACTACACTACTTTAACGGGTTGCATAACAATTACAGAGCAGGTTCAGCGACAACGTGCGTCAGGTTAAGGCGCAATATAGTTTAGGTTACGGCGCACTTTAGGTTAGGTTAAGGCACATTATAGGTTAGGTTAAGGCACAACATGGGTTACGTTAAGGCACAACATGGGTTACGTTAAGGCACAACATGGGTTAGGTTAAGGCACAACATGGGTTAGGTTAAGGCACAACATGGGTTAGGTAAGGCACAACATGGGTTAGGTTAAGGCACAACATGGGTTAGGTTAAGGCACAACATGGGTTAGGTTAAGGCACAACATGGGTTAGGTTAAGGCACAACATGGGTTAGGTTAAGGCACAACATGGGTTAGGTTAAGGCACAACATGGGTTAGGTTAAGGCACAACATGGGTTAGGTTAAGGCACAACATGGGTTAGGTTAAGGCACAACATGGGTTAGGTTAAGGCACAACATGGGTTAGGTTAAGGCACAACATGGGTTAGGTTAAGGCACAACATGGGTTAGGTTAAGGCACAACATGGGTTAGGTTAAGGCACAACATGGGTTAGGTTAAGGCACAACATGGGTTAGGTTAAGGCACAACATGGGTTAGGTTAAGGCACAACATGGGTTAGGTTAAGGCACAACATGGGTTAGGTTAAGGCACAACATGGGTTAGGTTAAGGCACAACATGGGTTAGGTTAAGGCACAACATGGGTTAGGTTAAGGCACAACATGGGTTAGGTTAAGGCACAACATGGGTTAGGTTAAGGCACAACATGGGTTAGGTTAAGGCACAACATGGGTTAGGTTAAGGCACAACATGGGTTAGGTTAAGGCACAACATGGGTTAGGTTAAGGCACAACATGGGTTAGGTTAAGGCACAACATGGGTTAGGTTAAGGCACAACATGGGTTAGGTTAAGGCACAACATGGGTTAGGTTAAGGCACAACATGGGTTAGGTTAAGGCACAACATGGGTTAGGTTAAGGCACAACATGGGTTAGGTTAAGGCACAACATGGGTTAGGTTAAGGCACAACATGGGTTAGGTTAAGGCACAACATGGGTTAGGTTAAGGCACAACATGGGTTAGGTTAAGGCACACCATGGGTTAGGTTAAGGCACACCATGGGTTAGGTTAAGGCACACCATGGGTTAGGTTAAGGCACAACATGGGTTAGGTTAAGGCACAACATGGGTTAGGTTAAGGCACAACATGGGTTAGGTTAAGGCACAACATGGGTTAGGTTAAGGCACAACGTAGGTTAGGTTAAGGCACAACGTGGGTTAGGTTAAGGCACAACGTGGGTTAGGTTAAGGCACAACGTGGGTTAGGTTAAGGCACAACGTGGGTTAGGTTAAGGCACAACATGGGTTAGGTTAAGGCACAACATGGGTTAGGTTAAGGCACACCATGGGTTAGGTTAAGGCACACCATGGGTTAGGTTAAGGCACAACATGGGTTAGGTTAAGGCACAACATGGGTTAGGTTAAGGCACAACATGGGTTAGGTTAAGGCACAACATGGGTTAGGTTAAGGCACAACATGGGTTAGGTTAAGGCACAACGTAGGTTAGGTTAAGGCACAACGTAGGTTAGGTTAAGGCACAACGTGGGTTAGGTTAAGGCACAACATGGGTTAGGTTAAGGCACAACATGGGTTAGGTTAAGGCACAACATGGGTTAGGTTAAGGCACAACATGGGTTAGGTTAAGGCACAACATGGGTTACGTTACGGCACAACATGGGTTACGTTACGGCACAACATGGGTTACGTTACGGCACAACATGGGTTACGTTACGGCACAACATGGGTTACGTTACGGCACAACATGGGTTACGTTACGGCACAACATGGGTTACGTTACGGCACAACATGGGTTACGTTACGGCACAAATTAGGTTAGGTTATGGCACAAATTAGGTTAGGTTAAGGCACAAATTAGGTTAGGTTAAGGCACAAATTAGGTTAGGTTAAGGCACAAATTAGGTTAGGTTAAGGCACAAATTAGGTTAGGTTAAGGCACAAATTAGGTTAGGTTAAGGCACAAATTAGGTTAGGTTAAGGCACAAATTAGGTTAGGTTAAGGCACGATATAGGTTAGGTTAAGGCACGATATAGGTTAGGTTAAGGCACGATATAGGTTAGGTTAAGGCACGATATAGGTTAGGTTAAGGCACGATATAGGTTAGGTTAAGGCACGATATAGGTTAGGTTAAGGCACGATATAGGTTAGGTTAAGGCACGATATAGGTTAGGTTAAGGTACGATATAGGTTAGGTTAAGGTACGATATAGGTTAGGTTAAGGTACGATATAGGTTAGGTTAAGGTACGATATAGGTTAGGTTAAGGTACGATATAGGTTAGGTTAAGGTACGATATAGGTTAGGTTAAGGTACGATATAGGTTAGGTTAAGGTACGATATAGGTTAGGTTAAGGTACGATATAGCGTAGGTTCAGATACACATTGTTGTAGGGAAAGGTGTATTGGGGGGGGGGGCGGCAGGTTCGTTGATAGTGATTATCGTAATTGGATGCCTGCGGTATTATCCGATTTGTCACGTCAGGATGCACTTTTGGCTCATGACAGGCGGCGCTCCGATTCCATGGTTGTGGCAGATCTGTGTCTTTCATTCCTGCCATTGTTTGTGTGCTGTGACAGGAGGCAGTATTGTGATGTTGGGTGCACCACTGTGTAGGACATGTGTGGGTGTTCGTGGCTTAGCTGAGCAATGTGCGGATGTCGGAAGGGTGGGATATTGTGTTTTCTGGGTGGACCTCCCGGTCTGGTAATGATAGTGTGGATTGTGTCATGTGGCGGAGAGGATGCACTGGATGTTCTTCCATGCTGGTGGTTAGATATTGTGTGTGATAAGAGAGTAGTGTGTGATAAGAGTGTCTGGCTGACGTGTGGTTCTCATTGTGTGCAGAGTCTTTCAGCATGTATAGGGACGGTTGTATATATTATCTGTATTCTGATGGCTCTGCATCTATTACTAATCAGTGCCGTGTATACGGTTACTCTAGTTCCAGTCGAAACTGTTCTATCTCTGTACATTAGTGACACTGCGGCTCCACTATGTTGCCGCCCCTGTCGGCCGTTTCCCCCAGTGTATGGCTAATGATTATCAGCAATCAGTCTATTAGTCAATACCGGTAGTGTGACGACGTCAAATGTCCGGGATGGGGGAAGCTACACCCTTCCCGTGGGTCAGGGCCTAGAAAGACTCTTCCCACGCAGGAGACTCGGACTGTCGTTACTCTTCCGAGACATATATGTGCCCAGCGTTTTTTTGCG
>NW_026047558.1:172500-177500 GCF_023864345.2 Schistocerca serialis cubense
ACCGACGGGCGGTGAACCAACAGCGTGGGACACAAATCCAACTACGAGCTTTTTAACCGCAACAACTTTAATATACGCTATTGGAGCTGGAATTACCGCGGCTGCTGGCACCAGACTTGCCCTCCAATAGATACTCGTTAAAGGATTTAAAGTGTACTCATTCCGATTACGGGGCCTCGGATGAGTCCCGTATCGTTATTTTTCGTCACTACCTCCCCGTGCCGGGAGTGGGTAATTTGCGCGCCTGCTGCCTTCCTTGGATGTGGTAGCCGTTTCTCAGGCTCCCTCTCCGGAATCGAACCCTGATTCCCCGTTACCCGTTACAACCATGGTAGGCGCAGAACCTACCATCGACAGTTGATAAGGCAGACATTTGAAAGATGCGTCGCCGGTACGAGGACCGTGCGATCAGCCCTAAGTTATTCAGAGTCACCAAGGCAAACGGACCGGACGAGCCGACCGATTGGTTTTGATCTAATAAAAGCGTCCCTTCCATCTCTGGTCGGGACTCTGTTTGCATGTATTAGCTCTAGAATTACCACAGTTATCCAAGTAACGTGGGTACGATCTAAGGAACCATAACTGATTTAATGAGCCATTCGCGGTTTCACCTTAATGCGGCTTGTACTGAGACATGCATGGCTTAATCTTTGAGACAAGCATATGACTACTGGCAGGATCAACCAGGGAGCTGCGTCAACTAGAGCTGAGCAGCCGGCCGCCCGGGAGTGTGTCCCGGGGGCCCGCGCGAACACGCAAGCGTCCGCTCAATTATTCTGCAAACAGGAGGAGGCTGAGCTCCCCTGCACAACACACCTCGAAACCCTCTCAGGTCCCGGCGGCGCGCAGCGCCGTCCTAAGTACTTGGTCGGGTTCGAGAGAGGCGCAATCGCCCGGAGTTAGGCGAGTAGACGCTTTAGGTGCGACCACCCGTGCTCCCAACTGAGCTTGCCACTGCCGACAGAGGCCCGGGAGCGTGCTGTCGTGGCATTGCCGGCGGGAGACAACACGCGCCACCTACGGTGACCGGCAGCTCCAACGCCAGCGCCACAGAAGGACAAAAGCCCTACTTGGGTGCCGAAGCGAACTCTCCCAGCACAGCGCACGCGCCAACACGTCCGCACAGCTGCGATACAAACCACCTGCGAGAACCGCTGGGGCGACCGAGCAGCAGACGGCGTCGCGGCGCCGAGCGCCGGGCGGCGGCGCATCCTCAGCGCACAAAGTCCTCAATCGGACCAGCACACTGCAGATGGCCACCGCGCTTCGCACCGGGCCCGCGAGGACCTACTTTGGCCGCAAGGCGCCGCGAGCAGGGGGCGCCGGCGCGCAGCTGCGCCGCCTGCCGCGTCCGTCGGCCGGCGCGCCTGCCACCGGCCGCCCCCACCAGCCGGCTGTAGCGCGTGCGCCCACGCACCGCGCTGCCAGCACGCCGGGCGGCCCCCCCTCACCGGCCGGGGACGGTCCCACCCAGCCACCGCCGCGTATCGCCTCACACCCAGATCCCCTTTCACGTTCGTGGGCATGGTGGGTCCCCTTTCACGTTCGTGGGCATGGTGGGTATCCCTGAAACAACCGGTTAATAGCTCGACCGATCGTCGCCAACACTGATTCACCTCTAGCGAGAACAACCGCACCACAACGGGTTACCGGTTGTTCATTTGCGTAACGTCACCAGCAAACGTACACGTCCATCGCCATTTGCAACGAGTATTGCATGCCTGTGTCAGGTGTCACAACACACTACGTCTGCCCACATAGACGCAACAACATGTGCACGCCTAGAGAACACGTGGAAGGTAGACCCCGTACGTATGCGGTGTCCATTGCGCGAACGACTGTCAGCCCGCCTCTGCAGCATGTCGCAGATGTGGAACGCGGTGCAACATGCTATCACGGTGTGTGAGAAGAGACGACTACGTCCGAATACACGCTCCACTACATCAACAGACTGCTCATGCTGATCGCCATCCAGGGCGTCCGTTCCTCCCACACGTCTGTATGGCGTACCACACTGCAATCCAGCTCTTATAGGGAGACGACACGTAGCTGCGTGCACAATATTTGGACTGTATGGTCCGCCGTTGCTAGGCGCTGTCGTCATACGGTCACATGGGCCACGATGTATCATTCAGTACATACGGAGCAATGTGCAGTACAGTTTGTGGGTTTTGCGTACATCGGCGGACAGGTGACAGGCCGTACCACAACGTAGGCTGAGTACGTCGGCATGCGAAGGGCATTGAACATGCAAACTTCTCACCGACCAGCTTGCGAAGGCAGGGGGGAAGGGGGGGGGGGCATGTACGTCCTGCTGCTATCCACACTACAGTGTATAGCAGGAGCATGTGGAAAGTCAGCAACACCTGCAAGGTGTTTAACATGACGCGATACACAGGGGACCGGGCAGTGCGAGTAGCGAACTATATTGCGAGGGTTGCGGTTAGGCAACACTACACTACTTTAACGGGTTGCATAACAATTACAGAGCAGGTTCAGCGACAACGTGCGTCAGGTTAAGGCGCAATATAGTTTAGGTTACGGCGCACTTTAGGTTAGGTTAAGGCACATTATAGGTTAGGTTAAGGCACAACATGGGTTACGTTAAGGCACAACATGGGTTACGTTAAGGCACAACATGGGTTAGGTTAAGGCACAACATGGGTTAGGTTAAGGCACAACATGGGTTAGGTTAAGGCACAACATGGGTTAGGTTAAGGCACAACATGGGTTAGGTTAAGGCACAACATGGGTTAGGTTAAGGCACAACATGGGTTAGGTTAAGGCACAACATGGGTTAGGTTAAGGCACAACATGGGTTAGGTTAAGGCACAACATGGGTTAGGTTAAGGCACAACATGGGTTAGGTTAAGGCACAACATGGGTTAGGTTAAGGCACAACATGGGTTAGGTTAAGGCACAACATGGGTTAGGTTAAGGCACAACATGGGTTAGGTTAAGGCACAACATGGGTTAGGTTAAGGCACAACATGGGTTAGGTTAAGGCACAACATGGGTTAGGTTAAGGCACAACATGGGTTAGGTTAAGGCACAACATGGGTTAGGTTAAGGCACAACATGGGTTAGGTTAAGGCACAACATGGGTTAGGTTAAGGCACAACATGGGTTAGGTTAAGGCACAACATGGGTTAGGTTAAGGCACAACATGGGTTAGGTTAAGGCACAACATGGGTTAGGTTAAGGCACAACATGGGTTAGGTTAAGGCACAACATGGGTTAGGTTAAGGCACAACATGGGTTAGGTTAAGGCACAACATGGGTTAGGTTAAGGCACAACATGGGTTAGGTTAAGGCACAACATGGGTTAGGTTAAGGCACAACATGGGTTAGGTTAAGGCACAACATGGGTTAGGTTAAGGCACAACATGGGTTAGGTTAAGGCACAACATGGGTTAGGTTAAGGCACAACATGGGTTAGGTTAAGGCACAACATGGGTTAGGTTAAGGCACAACATGGGTTAGGTTAAGGCACAACATGGGTTAGGTTAAGGCACACCATGGGTTAGGTTAAGGCACACCATGGGTTAGGTTAAGGCACACCATGGGTTAGGTTAAGGCACACCATGGGTTAGGTTAAGGCACAACATGGGTTAGGTTAAGGCACAACATGGGTTAGGTTAAGGCACAACATGGGTTAGGTTAAGGCACAACATGGGTTAGGTTAAGGCACAACGTAGGTTAGGTTAAGGCACAACGTGGGTTAGGTTAAGGCACAACGTGGGTTAGGTTAAGGCACAACGTGGGTTAGGTTAAGGCACAACGTGGGTTAGGTTAAGGCACAACATGGGTTAGGTTAAGGCACAACATGGGTTAGGTTAAGGCACACCATGGGTTAGGTTAAGGCACACCATGGGTTAGGTTAAGGCACAACATGGGTTAGGTTAAGGCACAACATGGGTTAGGTTAAGGCACAACATGGGTTAGGTTAAGGCACAACATGGGTTAGGTTAAGGCACAACATGGGTTAGGTTAAGGCACAACGTAGGTTAGGTTAAGGCACAACGTAGGTTAGGTTAAGGCACAACGTGGGTTAGGTTAAGGCACAACATGGGTTAGGTTAAGGCACAACATGGGTTAGGTTAAGGCACAACATGGGTTAGGTTAAGGCACAACATGGGTTAGGTTAAGGCACAACATGGGTTACGTTACGGCACAACATGGGTTACGTTACGGCACAACATGGGTTACGTTACGGCACAACATGGGTTACGTTACGGCACAACATGGGTTACGTTACGGCACAACATGGGTTACGTTACGGCACAACATGGGTTACGTTACGGCACAACATGGGTTACGTTACGGCACAAATTAGGTTAGGTTACGGCACAAATTAGGTTAGGTTAAGGCACAAATTAGGTTAGGTTAAGGCACAAATTAGGTTAGGTTAAGGCACAAATTAGGTTAGGTTAAGGCACAAATTAGGTTAGGTTAAGGCACAAATTAGGTTAGGTTAAGGCACAAATTAGGTTAGGTTAAGGCACAAATTAGGTTAGGTTAAGGCACAAATTAGGTTAGGTTAAGGCACGATATAGGTTAGGTTAAGGCACGATATAGGTTAGGTTAAGGCACGATATAGGTTAGGTTAAGGCACGATATAGGTTAGGTTAAGGCACGATATAGGTTAGGTTAAGGCACGATATAGGTTAGGTTAAGGCACGATATAGGTTAGGTTAAGGCACGATATAGGTTAGGTTAAGGTACGATATAGGTTAGGTTAAGGTACGATATAGGTTAGGTTAAGGTACGATATAGGTTAGGTTAAGGTACGATATAGGTTAGGTTAAGGTACGATATAGGTTAGGTTAAGGTACGATATAGGTTAGGTTAAGGTACGATATAGGTTAGGTTAAGGTACGATATAGCGTAGGTTCAGATACACATTGTTGTAGGGAAAGGTGTATTGGGGGGGGGGGGGCGGCAGGTTCGTTGATAGTGATTATCGTAATTGGATGCCTGCGGTATTATCCGATTTGTCA
>NW_026047558.1:182500-185000 GCF_023864345.2 Schistocerca serialis cubense
GGTGACATTGCTGTCCACCTTCACCTTCTTCTCGCGCCCTGACGCGACTAAGGCGAGGGTGAAACACTTCCGGGCGTTGATCTGCAGCCCCAGGTGGGCGAGGGCTGCGGTAGCTGCGTCGATGAGGGACTGCAAGCCCCTCGGGGTCGCTGCAAACAGCAAGACGTCATCTGCAAAGGCCGCAGCGTTGACTCTGCGACCGAGGATCCGAGCTCCGATGTGGGAGGGCAGTTGGCCTAAAACGTAGTCCACCGCAAAGTTGAACAGGAGGGGGGAGAGGGGATCGCCCTGGCGAACGCCCCGTGCTGGCTGCACAGACACGCCCACGCCGGCGCCGTCCGCTATCACTGTCGTGCTGCCCTCGTAGCACCGCTCGACATACTCGACAAAGCGATCCGGTAGGCCATGCGCCTTCAGCACGGGGCGAAGGGCAGCATGATCCACCGAATCGAATGCCTTCGATACGTCGATCGATGCCACAAAGACAGAGCGGCAGGAGCGGACTGCGTCGGTGAGAGCAGTGTCCAAGATGAAAGTATTTTCCAACATCCCATCCCGAGGGATGAATGCCCGCTGACGTTCGTCCACAGCACAAGCGCGCATCAGGCGTGACGCGAGAACCTTGTGAAAGGTCCGCGCAGACCGTAATGGGGCGAAAGTCAGCGGGGGATGTTGGTGCAGCCGTTTTCGGGAGAAGGGACGTCCGCGCGCGAAGCAGGCGTTCCGGAAGGGCGCGGGCCAGAAGGAAGAGATTCATCACTTTCACCAGGACTTCATGCGGTAGGCGCCGCAACTCCGCTGGGGTAAGGCCGTCAGGCCCAGCTGCTGATCCCCTGGGCGGCAACGCGGCGGCGACCTCCTCATGTGTGACCGGCCCCCATAGGCACTCAAGAGCGACAGGCTCCGAGTGCGGGAGGAGGCGGTCACGGATGAAGCCCGCAGTGGAGACGGGCTTCTTAGTGAAGAGGTCCGCCCAGAAGTCCAGCAGACCAGGGATGGCAGGTGGCGGCTGGAGCAGGGTGCCATCCAAGAGGCCGCGCACGCAACGTGCACGCGACCGTCGGAAGGCATCCTGCGTTCTTGCGTATTCCCAGCGGCGCCGCTTGCGCTTCTGCGTCGGCGGCGCGGCAGGCGGCCGCTTCGATGGTTGGCGCGGCCGCTGTGTCCTGGTGATCGATCTCTCCCCTCTGGACCCGACCGACGCAAGGGCATCCGGGAGCATGCCCAGGATGACATCGGGCGGCGTGCCCCGCCCCAGACCTATGACTCGATCCAGGGCAGAGAAACGCTGGGCGGAAGCAGGTAGCCCCGCCAGATGCTCCCAGATGGCGGCGTCAGTCGGCCCCTCCGGCGGCGGCCCGGTGGTGTCGGCCGCGAAGTCCTCGGCTGCGTCGACGGGCGGCGCAGCGGCCTCGCCCGCGTCAGGCGGCGGGCTCGCTGCTCCCCGGCGGGACGCCGGCTCTTCCCCCCGACCGATCTCAAGCGCCTCCATGAACTGGCGGACAAGCTGCTTGTGGGCAGCTTGCCGCCGTCGGCACTTGATTGCCTCAAGCGTTCGGTCGGGGAACATCCTGATGAGCTCTTGATTAACAAAGAAGAACCGGGCGTCCCTCTCAAGGAACAATTCGGCCTCCGCCTTGGCGAGCGACAGGACTTCTTCCTCCGTCCACCTCGCGCGATGCCTCTCCGTCACGATCTCCGCGTTGGCGGCCGCAAGATGTTGGCGGCGGCGATGGACCCCGAGACCATTCTTGGTGGTGAAGCTGCGGTGGCACTCACTACAGGCGTATACAGCTGCAAAAGGTACAAGATTTTCGGCACGGCCGGTTGGCCGGCTAGGTGCTGGGGGAGTTGGGGTGGCACCTTCAGCGGAAGGGCCACCACTTATTCTTTGATTACTGCCCCCAACTAACAAAGGGATAGTGCGAGGGGGGGCTGGTAACCCCCCCAAGCCCCTGGTGCGGTCTTCCACTCTGCGAAAATCAGCGGGCCCACGAGAAGGGGAGAAGACCGCAGGAGAGGAGAGGCTAAGAGGGCTAGGCCCATGTATTGCGCATCACTCTCCCTGTAACTATAACCCAAGGAAGGTACCTCGCAGCAGCAGCACGACTACATCAAGACCGCACTTCGAAAAGCCAAGTCCGGATGCAGCCACACCGCCGCCACTTGGCCACCTTAAGAGAGTCATAGTTACTCCCGCCGTTTACCCGCGCTTGCTTGAATTTCTTCACGTTGACATTCAGAGCACTGGGCAGAAATCACATTGCGTCAACACCCGCTAGGGCCATCGCAATGCTTTGTTTTAATTAGACAGTCGGATTCCCCCAGTCCGTGCCAGTTCTGAGTTGATCGTTGAATGGCGGCCGAAGAGAATCCGCGCACCCGCGCGCCCCCGGAGGAGCACGCTAAGGCGGACGCGGCCTCGCAGCAAGGAAGATCCGTGGGAGGCCAAGGCACGGGACCGAGCTCGGATCCTGCACGCAGGTTGAAGCACCGGGGC
>NW_026047558.1:190000-194150 GCF_023864345.2 Schistocerca serialis cubense
CTAGAATTACCACAGTTATCCAAGTAACGTGGGTACGATCTAAGGAACCATAACTGATTTAATGAGCCATTCGCGGTTTCACCTTAATGCGGCTTGTACTGAGACATGCATGGCTTAATCTTTGAGACAAGCATATGACTACTGGCAGGATCAACCAGGGAGCTGCGTCAACTAGAGCTGAGCAGCCGGCCGCCCGGGAGTGTGTCCCGGGGGCCCGCGCGAACACGCAAGCGTCCGCTCAATTATTCTGCAAACAGGAGGAGGCTGAGCTCCCCTGCACAACACACCTCGAAACCCTCTCAGGTCCCGGCGGCGCGCAGCGCCGTCCTAAGTACTTGGTCGGGTTCGAGAGAGGCGCAATCGCCCGGAGTTAGGCGAGTAGACGCTTTAGGTGCGACCACCCGTGCTCCCAACTGAGCTTGCCGCTGCCGACAGAGGCCCGGGAGCGTGCTGTCGTGGCATTGCCGGCGGGAGACAACACGCGCCACCTACGGTGACCGGCAGCTCCAACGCCAGCGCCACAGAAGGACAAAAGCCCTACTTGGGTGCCGAAGCGAACTCTCCCAGCACAGCGCACGCGCCAACACGTCCGCACAGCTGCGATACAAACCACCTGCGAGAACCGCTGGGGCGACCGAGCAGCAGACGGCGTCGCGGCGCCGAGCGCCGGGCGGCGGCGCATCCTCAGCGCACAAAGTCCTCAATCGGACCAGCACACTGCAGATGGCCACCGCGCTTCGCACCGGGCCCGCGAGGACCTACTTTGGCCGCAAGGCGCCGCGAGCAGGGGGCGCCGGCGCGCAGCTGCGCCGCCTGCCGCGTCCGTCGGCCGGCGCGCCTGCCACCGGCCGCCCCCACCAGCCGGCTGTAGCGCGTGCGCCCACGCACCGCGCTGCCAGCACGCCGGGCGGCCCCCCCTCACCGGCCGGGGACGGTCCCACCCAGCCACCGCCGCGTATCGCCTCACACCCAGATCCCCTTTCACGTTCGTGGGCATGGTGGGTCCCCTTTCACGTTCGTGGGCATGGTGGGTATCCCTGAAACAACCGGTTAATAGCTCGACCGATCGTCGCCAACACTGATTCACCTCTAGCGAGAACAACCGCACCACAACGGGTTACCGGTTGTTCATTTGCGTAACGTCACCAGCAAACGTACACGTCCATCGCCATTTGCAACGAGTATTGCATGCCTGTGTCAGGTGTCACAACACACTACGTCTGCCCACATAGACGCAACAACATGTGCACGCCTAGAGAACACGTGGAAGGTAGACCCCGTACGTATGCGGTGTCCATTGCGCGAACGACTGTCAGCCCGCCTCTGCAGCATGTCGCAGATGTGGAACGCGGTGCAACATGCTATCACGGTGTGTGAGAAGAGACGACTACGTCCGAATACACGCTCCACTACATCAACAGACTGCTCATGCTGATCGCCATCCAGGGCGTCCGTTCCTCCCACACGTCTGTATGGCGTACCACACTGCAATCCAGCTCTTATAGGGAGACGACACGTAGCTGCGTGCACAATATTTGGACTGTATGGTCCGCCGTTGCTAGGCGCTGTCGTCATACGGTCACATGGGCCACGATGTATCATTCAGTACATACGGAGCAATGTGCAGTACAGTTTGTGGGTTTTGCGTACATCGGCGGACAGGTGACAGGCCGTACCACAACGTAGGCTGAGTACGTCGGCATGCGAAGGGCATTGAACATGCAAACTTCTCACCGACCAGCTTGCGAAGGCAGGGGGGAAGGGGGGGGGCATGTACGTCCTGCTGCTATCCACACTACAGTGTATAGCAGGAGCATGTGGAAAGTCAGCAACACCTGCAAGGTGTTTAACATGACGCGATACACAGGGGACCGGGCAGTGCGAGTAGCGAACTATATTGCGAGGGTTGCGGTTAGGCAACACTACACTACTTTAACGGGTTGCATAACAATTACAGAGCAGGTTCAGCGACAACGTGCGTCAGGTTAAGGCGCAATATAGTTTAGGTTACGGCGCACTTTAGGTTAGGTTAAGGCACATTATAGGTTAGGTTAAGGCACAACATGGGTTACGTTAAGGCACAACATGGGTTACGTTAAGGCACAACATGGGTTAGGTTAAGGCACAACATGGGTTAGGTTAAGGCACAACATGGGTTAGGTTAAGGCACAACATGGGTTAGGTTAAGGCACAACATGGGTTAGGTTAAGGCACAACATGGGTTAGGTTAAGGCACAACATGGGTTAGGTTAAGGCACAACATGGGTTAGGTTAAGGCACAACATGGGTTAGGTTAAGGCACAACATGGGTTAGGTTAAGGCACAACATGGGTTAGGTTAAGGCACAACATGGGTTAGGTTAAGGCACAACATGGGTTAGGTTAAGGCACAACATGGGTTAGGTTAAGGCACAACATGGGTTAGGTTAAGGCACAACATGGGTTAGGTTAAGGCACAACATGGGTTAGGTTAAGGCACAACATGGGTTAGGTTAAGGCACAACATGGGTTAGGTTAAGGCACAACATGGGTTAGGTTAAGGCACAACATGGGTTAGGTTAAGGCACAACATGGGTTAGGTTAAGGCACAACATGGGTTAGG
Source organism: Schistocerca serialis cubense (assembly GCF_023864345.2). Lineage (NCBI taxonomy): Eukaryota > Metazoa > Arthropoda > Insecta > Orthoptera > Acrididae > Schistocerca > Schistocerca serialis. The sequence continues at coordinate 192,602 of NW_026047558.1, forward strand.
TTAAGGCACAACATGGGTTAGGTTAAGGCACAACATGGGTTAGGTTAAGGCACAACATGGGTTAGGTTAAGGCACAACATGGGTTAGGTTAAGGCACAACATGGGTTAGGTTAAGGCACAACATGGGTTAGGTTAAGGCACAACATGGGTTAGGTTAAGGCACAACATGGTTAGGTTAAGGCACAACATGGGTTAGGTTAAGGCACAACATGGGTTAGGTTAAGGCACAACATGGGTTAGGTTAAGGCACAACATGGGTTAGGTTAAGGCACAACATGGGTTAGGTTAAGGCACAACATGGGTTAGGTTAAGGCACACCATGGGTTAGGTTAAGGCACACCATGGGTTAGGTTAAGGCACACCATGGGTTAGGTTAAGGCACACCATGGGTTAGGTTAAGGCACAACATGGGTTAGGTTAAGGCACAACATGGGTTAGGTTAAGGCACAACATGGGTTAGGTTAAGGCACAACATGGGTTAGGTTAAGGCACAACGTAGGTTAGGTTAAGGCACAACGTGGGTTAGGTTAAGGCACAACGTGGGTTAGGTTAAGGCACAACGTGGGTTAGGTTAAGGCACAACGTGGGTTAGGTTAAGGCACAACATGGGTTAGGTTAAGGCACAACATGGGTTAGGTTAAGGCACACCATGGGTTAGGTTAAGGCACAACATGGGTTAGGTTAAGGCACAACATGGGTTAGGTTAAGGCACAACATGGGTTAGGTTAAGGCACAACATGGGTTAGGTTAAGGCACAACATGGGTTAGGTTAAGGCACAACATGGGTTAGGTTAAGGCACAACGTAGGTTAGGTTAAGGCACAACGTAGGTTAGGTTAAGGCACAACGTGGGTTAGGTTAAGGCACAACATGGGTTAGGTTAAGGCACAACATGGGTTAGGTTAAGGCACAACATGGGTTAGGTTAAGGCACAACATGGGTTAGGTTAAGGCACAACATGGGTTACGTTACGGCACAACATGGGTTACGTTACGGCACAACATGGGTTACGTTACGGCACAACATGGGTTACGTTACGGCACAACATGGGTTACGTTACGGCACAACATGGGTTACGTTACGGCACAACATGGGTTACGTTACGGCACAACATGGGTTACGTTACGGCACAAATTAGGTTAGGTTACGGCACAAATTAGGTTAGGTTAAGGCACAAATTAGGTTAGGTTAAGGCACAAATTAGGTTAGGTTAAGGCACAAATTAGGTTAGGTTAAGGCACAAATTAGGTTAGGTTAAGGCACAAATTAGGTTAGGTTAAGGCACAAATTAGGTTAGGTTAAGGCACAAATTAGGTTAGGTTAAGGCACAAATTAGGTTAGGTTAAGGCACGATATAGGTTAGGTTAAGGCACGATATAGGTTAGGTTAAGGCACGATATAGGTTAGGTTAAGGCACGATATAGGTTAGGTTAAGGCACGATATAGGTTAGGTTAAGGCACGATATAGGTTAGGTTAAGGCTACGATATAGGTTAGGTTAAGGTACGATATAGGTTAGGTTAAGGTACGATATAGGTTAGGTTAAGGTAC
>NW_026047559.1:0-100000 GCF_023864345.2 Schistocerca serialis cubense
ACGCGAACCAGCAAAATGCATACCAAGACTGCTTCTGGAAGTAGAAACAGCATTTGGAGCGGTGTATCAATTGTGCAAGAGAGTATTTAGAAGGAGACCAAGCACAATTAGTATAAGGTAAGCGCAGAAACTTTTGTGGAAAAAGTTCCGAAATTTTATCAACAGACGTCGTTCATTGATCATGACGAGGCGTCGTACTTTGGCCATGAAGAGTAAGTCTTATGCAAGGTGAACATCATGTTCGTTTAGTATTCAAATGAAGTGCAAAAAGTAGTTCACTAAATTTTGGAGCATATCAAAAAATTCAACAGAGTTTTTGTTTGATAATTTGCTGCAATGACAGGGTACATTGCCTCGTGCGAGGAAATCAGTATCATCATAGTAATTGGTACACAGGTGGCATGCACAAGAGATTGAAAGGTTTATGTCGAAAGCATTGTGATTTTTTTTCTCTGCAAGAAAAAAAATTATGATTTTTATTTACAGTTCAACTTGCAATGGGGAAAAAATACTATGCAAGTTTTGGTTGCCAACTGAGTGGCGACAAACATGAGAGAATAAGATTGGATTACAAACGGAAAGAAGTCGTCATATCAGGTAAATGTACCTGCACATGAAGCTGTTGTGGCAGTTGGAAACAGATTTGGTACCCAATGATAACCACCTATTCCAACATCTAAGGAGCCGAGTCGCGACCGCGACCGCGACCGCGACCACCAGGCTAGCTCGAGACAGTTGCATCCCCTGGCTGTTATCCTCTAGATGAACAACGTTGTTATTCCCGCGAAGGATAGGTTCGGAAATCTTACAGCCACACTTGGGGAATGGAATCTCCTCACTGGCAAAATGCACAAAGTATACGGACATAAAACGGATAGTGATGTACAATTGGTGCATTTATATCAGAAATACCCTTCTTCTGTGAAGGCAAGAAATCGTCTCCTTACCGACAAACTACCTACACACACGTAAATACACCGCAAGCCACTGTACAGTGCGTGGCGGTGGGTACCCAGTATCACTTCTTGTCATTTCCGGGCTGTTTCACTTGCAAACAGAGGGAGCTGAAAACGACAATTTGCTTGCATATGAGCCCGAATTTCACCTGTCTTAACTACATGATTCTTGCGCAACATGTATATTTGGCAGGACTAGAATCGTTCTGCAGTCAGTTTCAAATTCTAGTTCCCTACATTTCCTCGTAAGTTTCTCGAAAAGAACGTCACCTTCTCTCCAGTGATTTCTGTTTGAGTTCCCAAAGAATCTCTAATATTCTTGTGTTGTTCAAACCTACCCGCAACGAATGAGCAAACCGCTTCTGAATTGCTTTGATATCTTCCTTTAATCTGACCTGGTGCAGATCACAGACACTAACAGTATTCAAGAGCAGGCTGCATCAGTGCCCTGTATGTCGTCTCCTTTACTTTCCCAATAATTTTCCCAATAAACCGAAGTTGACCATTCGCTTTTCCTGCCACAATCCTCACGTGCTTATTCCATTTCATGTACCTTTGCAACGTTATGCAGAGATATTTAAATGACGTGACTGTGTAAAGCAGAGCACTACTCACACTATATCTTAACATTATGAGTTTTTTTTCATACTCATCTGCATTAACGTACACTTTTCTACTTTAGAACGAGCTGCCATACGCCATACCAACTAGAAATTTTGGCCAAGTCATCATCTATCATCATACAGTCATCCTCAACACCCTCCCATACTCCAAAGCATCAGCAGCAAACAGTATATTGCTGCTCCCTGTCCGCCATATCATTTGTGTGTATAGACAACAACAGCGGCCCTATCTTGCTTTCCTGGAGCACTGCTGACGCTAACCTTGTCTCTGATGAACACTCGCCGTCGAGAACAATGTACTGGGCTCTTTTACTTACGAAGTCTTCGTGCCACTCGCATACCTAGGAACCTATTGCACATGCTCTGACCGTTAACAGTCTATTAGTAATGTTTGTAGAATCCTGTACTCGTTCCTTTCACCAAACGTGAGATTCTGTACAAAACTGAGGTTGCGTGTGAAAACTTAATTGACGTCAGACATACGAAAAGTCCTCCTCTGAATGAATTAGCAAATCTTACAAATGTATATCGCAACACACGAGCGGACAAGCTTTCAAGGGGAGGTTCCCATCTAAATCTAAGACAGATGGCGAACATGACGGAAGGGAACTATGGATGTCTCGCGTTCTCGACCAGAACTGCCTCACTATAAGTAACCAAGCACCTAAATTTTCATCCTCTTGTTCTCTTGTCAAGTCTCCGAATAAACACCATAAATGTATTTTTGGATTTCGCAGACGTTTGCAGCTTGCTTACACACTAACGAGTCTTGCTTACTCCAGCCCACAAAATCGCCGCTTTGCAGTAAACAAAGATGTAAACAGCATGTTTCGAGCCTTCCACAGTGCCATCCATTTATGTGAATTAATCTACTGCTCGATTTGTCAGGTTTCCTCCACACAAGCCATCGACAGTTCACTTCCGCGTGTTCAGATGAGTCATTTCCAATTCGTGCACAATATTTCGACGACCGACATGATCGTCCCCTCCCAGGGCCACGAGTTTAGTCGTCTCACGTCCTCGCCACCCCGACACAACCCTATGAAAATGATCTGGTCGGTCGTCAAAATATCTTACACAAAACGGATTGGCGGAGCACACAGAAGCATATCGTTAACTGTCTGTATGTAAACGGCGTGCAGGTCCTCAACACGACAAACCTCGAGAGGCCCTCAGGGAGATCGCTTATGAGGGGCAGCGTACGCTAGGAATGGCTCTGTGATGTTACACCGACGCTTTGATTAAACGGATACTTCATTTATAATAAAAGGTATTTCGAGGCTTAAGAGGTGCAACCAACCGATGAGGAACGAAGTTATTTCCAAGCCATTCTGATGAAGAAAACAACACATTGGTTCTTCCTTTAGGATGACAGTTCTCGTATCAAAGTGACAAAAAATCGAGGTGTTTTGGTGGATTTGGACCACCACGCATGTGTCTGTGGTAATAGACTTTATCCAAACCCTTATGGGGATCCATAGTCCTGTTTCTCTTTCACTGTGTGAGTTCGTGGGGGGTGGGGAGGGGGGGGGGACGAGTCACACAGTGAGGAGGAAATCTCAAATGACACCCATTCGCTCACTCCAACCTCACGTTGACACACACAACCACTCGATCTCACAGGCCTTTCATACAAAAGAGCAGGTGAAAGGTGCTACACCTGGGAACAGAAGTAAAACTACAGAAGCTGAAAGAAAGGTACGAGGAATGACTCTGGCTGACCAGTTACAAAAATCGTGGGTGAGGCAATCGCCCAGATAACACATTAAGAACAACTCCCTAAATTTTTTGGAGAGAAGTCGAGCAGATCTCTGAACCTTAAAACTCTTGCCACATTCGTTTGCTTGTTGCTTGAAATAGAGGGCACGTCTGTCAGGAAATCCGCTGCTGCCCTCTCCTCTGAAAGTAAAACACAGTCTAATAAAATGTGGTGGACGGTGATCTGTATGCCACAAGCAGCTCATGTCGGAGGGTCCTCTCGCCTGAGCAAGAATTCATGCGACAGAGGTGTGGCCTGTGTGTAGACAAGTAAGGAGAACCTCGTCCCGCCTGTGTGGATGGAAGGTGGTACACTGTGGCCACATAGTGGTCTTCACTATGAGCAGCTTGTCAGCTATCAGTTCCTACCACTCCTCTTTCCATCGATGCACGACTCTTCACCTCAGCAGTGAGACAATAGCATGCAAGGGGAATGACATACGAAACTAACCAAGGACTACAACACGACGACTCCTCGGCTGCTACAGCCGCTCTTTCGTTCCCCACAATACCCGTGTGCCCTGGCGTCCAGCAGAGTGTCTTCCTTTTCCAGGCTTTGTGGCCAGAGGAAGGAGTTCTGGACATCCTGGAATACTTTATCAGTTGGATACAAGCATTGTAGAGACTGAAGGCAACTCAGGGGGAGGGGGGGTTGAAACATGAGGAATTTAGCAGGCATGGCACATCTCGTCTCCTACAAGGCCCTAAGGATCATTGAAATTTGCCATCGAATACAGTGAACTCTGGAGACAACCGAATTTAGAGGACAAACTGTGGGAAAACGGAGGAACAAAAAGAGTCCCTCTGTTTAGGCACTTAAAGTCCAGTCAGGCCTGCATGTAAACCCTGTAAAACTGGAGCAGACATATCTCACACGCTCCCCAAAACCTGTGGTAAAGAAACTTTAAAATGTTTAGTGTCTTCTGGGAACTTGCCTTCAGGTGTGGTAACCACAATAGTGTGGAGTCAAAAATGAGGCATAGAAACTGCACAGGCTTTAAAAGAGAGAATGGTGTTCCACATATGCAGTTCAAGTAAATTAAAAATACGACATGGAAACACACACACACACACACACACACACACACACACACACACACACACTATTCTCTGCAGAAAATGTAAAGGCGGTGTTTGCAGCCCGCTCCTAATCAATCAATCCTTTCTACTTTCACTTGCAACTGACGATTTGCTGTTGCAATACCGAAGGAGGAACAGAACACTGCAAAATCATTCACAAATAACGAACATTGTATGGCACTCCTTACCATACATATGATACTGTTTATGGATATGGCGAAGATGGTAGCAATTACAACACTGCCTTGAGCGACATCCTCCTGCTCGAAACTATTCGACAACATGTCAACGACTTGGAACTGAAAAAAAAAAGTGCTTCAATAAAAACGACCGCATAAAGGAAGGGAGACCACCACAGAAGCCCTATTGGTGGGGCTGCCTTACAACATGGTGTCTCCAAGACGTGTCGTATATTTTACTGATAAAGAATGAGGCTATTTGCACAGGAAACCCTGCTGTATAGCGGTCTCTTGCAGGGTCTCGTTGCCGACAATGGATAGCTATCTCCTGAATCGACACAGAGAGCGACTTACGAGCTGCCTTGTATCTAACACCCAGACCAGACCACCGTTAACCATTCGCTCCAAGGTCTTGCCTATACAGCTCGTTAAGTCGACGCTCCAGTAACCACTGGGAAACGTTTGGTACTTTCCCAGTTTGAGAAGAGGCACCAAAATTCCCTCCTTCCTTTTGCTGGGAAAGTTGCTTGTCTGCCTTATCAAATTAGACCACTTCGGAGGACTTCCTTTGACGCTGGTTGCAAGTTTTGCAGCATGCTGTACGGGTTTCGTCGTGACTGGGCACGGTATCACAAGCTGCGAACAGTGCAGTGTCCAACTCTCTCACGCAAAGTAGGCAATTTTAGACCTCTTAATTGCCAGACCTTGTGTCCAACTCAGCGTTTTCCATGGTGTAGCGGTAACGACAGAACGTTGTATCCCGGCTGACAGTGGCACTAGTCAGCGCAAATTGCTCTGCCATTGTCTGATAAAATGTCTCCAGATGATGTCACAGCCCCGCAGGAGTCACAGTAGCAGTTAGCTTCGCCACTATCACAGACCCAGGCAGCACATAGCAACCCTAATTGCGAACATAGGAGACACTGTACTTCTTCAGCAGTGAGGCTGAGGACTACACTCAAGATCATGTACCACAACGAATACCTATTGACTTAAGTAAACTTTCCATTCTTATGAATGAAAAACCCACTTAATGTGTGTGTGTGTGTGTGTGTGTGTGTGTGTGTGTGTGTGTGTGTGTGTGTGTGTGTGTTATTGGAAGAGTATACCAGCCGCCAAACAACCTCTTCTTGCTCCTCCTTAGTCTAGACGACATGAAAGTCAGACTATTTCCTTCCTGTCTCCATTAGCAGCCAGTTCTTTGACGTCTATTTTTGTTTATCTTGGGTGGGTTTTGGAGCCACAACCACCAAGGTGGTAGAGGCAGTGCTGGATGGTGGGCCAGTTCAAACCTTTAGAGGTTCAGGGAGTTCTGCAACATTGGTAACTGCTGCCTTGTCTGGCGTTCTGGGAGGAGGTATGGGCTACGAAGTAACTCCAGCACCCAAGAGCATTGAAAAACACAGCTGGTAGTAGTAGTATTAGCAATAGGGATCTTCATTCATGTAGCAGCATCGGTTTTCTGGTTTGGATGTTGAGAACTGAAGTAAAGGAGGCAGCTGCATACCCTTATAGATCTTTTTGGCTTCACCATATGGGAGGCACTTTAATGTTTTTATCTTCTGCATCTTCCTTTCTTCAAGGGAGACACTGCAATCCATACTCCAGACCGGGAGATCCCCGGAGAAATTTACAAACTTCCAAAGAGATGAACGACCGAGCGAGGTGGCGCAGTGGTTAGCACACTGGACTCGCATTCGGGAGGATGACGGTTCAATCCCATCTCCGGCCATCCTGATTTAGGTTTTCCGTGATTTCCCTAAATCGTTTCAGGCAAATGCCGGGATGGTTCCTTTGAAAGGGCACGGCCGATTTCCTTCCCAATCCTTCCCTAACCCGAGCTTGCGCTCCGTCTCTAATGACCTCGTTGTCGACGGGACGTTAAACACTAACCACCACCACCACCAAAGAGATGAACAAAAGACTCCTTTAAGGGCAGTCTTACAGCATTTGCCCCAGGTGGCGTCTCCCTTTCAGGAACAGTAGTTAGTCCGAAGTGCTGGTATTTAAAACGGCGCATTGTGTTCAAGGTAAAAAAATCCACACATCTAGACTAAGGAATACTGCCTTAACATACTCTGGAAGTTTCGTGCTGTTGATAGTCAGTGTAAAAGAGTGATTGCACTGTATCACCACACACCCATTCAATTAGGTTTATCACACCAACAATACCTTCCTGGCCTCACCCACTCTGCAGTTCATTTTCTATTGCATACTCTACAGGGCATTGTGCTGAATGTCGTTCACTTGTTGGGAACTAGACGTTTCTACCAACAGCGTCCCATTTGGTTAGCGTTTGACAGATTTTAAGTTCCAGCAAAACCCTCCAAACATCTTTATACGCAGAATAGTGGAACTTTATCAAAGCTACTCTTTGCATTTAACTGTTGCAAACACATTCAGACAACCAGCATGCATTCTGTTACTGTTAACAGAGCCTGTTGGACTGGCTGGATGAACCCTGTTATTAGACTGGGTGTTGGTACCTACCAATGGCCCATCGATTCCACTGGAGGGGGAAGAGAAAAATTGGTAGGCTCCATCTCGGTCCCAGGAAGAACTAGTTAAATAAAAGTCTCTAGATAGAGCCCTGTGTGCCTAGGTAGACTTTATACAACTGAGGCAGAGCAGGTCCCTCAGAGGTTGCCCACTAACGACTATTCCATCTCCACAGCTACACATCTCTTTGGCGCACAGCCCACCTCAAGACTGAGGCGCTATTTATAGAGGTTTTCACCATCCTCACAACGTGTGGGGTCAAGCCAAGATCCCATTACCTGTGATACACCACATTCCACCATCGTGCTGTGAGATGAGAATAATCGAGCAGCACTAGTCAAATAGTGCATGCAACAACAGTTACGAGAATATGTGGACAGTGTAGGTGAAGCAGAATTACTCTCCAATCAAACAATATTATTTACTTTGATACATATTTTGAGATTCTGTTAGGGTGTGTTGCTGCAAGGATGCTGAGAATGTCAAAATGTGTAATTTACACCTTAGAAAATCCCGGATGGGGCAACAATATGAGATAGGATAGATTACAACTCACCACATGGAAGAGATGTTGAGCATCAACCAAGGGCATTGTAAGAACACAGAACTTAATCCTCCATAAAATGATGAAAAAGAAAAACCGTGCACACACACGGGAGGGTAGTAAGGCCTAAACGCGGAGAACAGCTATCTCAGCTGATGTGGCTGTACACACGAAATGTGTCATGGGGATGGAGGGCAGTATGAGGAAAGGGTGGTGTAGGATGCTGCAGTGCTGCCTATGGGAGGAAGCACATATAGTGTTGTGACAGGACGGTTGGATGGGGAAAGGGGGAAGGGTTGGGGAGAGTAGCAGAAAAGGAGAAAAAACTGTACATGTGCACTGGGGGGGGGCGGGGGGGGGCGGGGGGGGGGGGCGACAGTAGGCGTGTGTAGAGCTGGAATGGGAGCAGGCGTTGGGACAGAAGCAGGTGTAGATGAGGCCCTAACAGTGACAGCGCAGTGACTGTCGAAGACTAGCACATCAGGTCAGGCAGCCATCTCAAACTGGACGGTCCAGCTGCCTCTCAGCCACAGTCTAGCAGTGGCCATTCACAGTGACAAACTGCTCGTCAGAGGAGATGCTCACGTAGAATGCGGTACAGTGTCTCGTTTTTGGGCGCAAAAACAACCGGGGTCATATACGCACACGTCAAAACTATAGAACACGAAGACAGAGGTGTTAAAAATGACTAAATGTCAATCCCAATTGACATAATAGAAGACAGTGAAAAACAGGGACGTGGAGAAGGAGCTACTAAAGTCACCATACAAAACGGAGGTCCAAAACTAAAAATTAAATGCCTTTCGTCATATCGCTTTCACGGACAGAAAGTAAATCGCGGTCCACAGCCCACGCGTCAATTGCTAAAACGGTCGATAAATCAGACGGCAAGTGGGAACATAAACGGTTAAGAAATGGACTTTCAGCATGGAGGAAGCGAACAGTTAAAATTTGGGCTCAGTGTAACAAGTAGTGGGGGAGCGCCACTTATAAAATGACAATGGCTAAAAAGACAGTGCCCAATACGCAACCGAGTTAAAATGACTTCCTCCAGGCGGCAGAGCCGAGAGGAGGTCGCCCATGCCACTGGGAGAAGCTTAATAATCTTGAGCTTATTCCTTTAAGGAAGGACCAATGGCGATGCCGAAGGGACGCTACCTCCTGATGGACAGCAACACTGTGATCACTGGAGGGATTATAGAAACTAGTGGGCTGAGGTAAGAGGACTGCAGCCTTGGCAGCAGCGTCAGCAGCCTCGTTTCCTGGCAGACCGACATGACCAGGAATCCACAAAATTCACAGTGGCTCCAACACGAGTGATAAAGTTGCACTAAGGGATGGGCGGTGTAAAACGCACAGAGACTTTGAAGGGCGCCTAGTGTGTGTGAGCACGACAATTTAATAGTCTGTGACGCCAGATGTGCTCTGTGGCCTGATACAAGGCGAAGAGCTCGCCTGTAAATACTGAGCAGTGTGTCGGAAACCGACAACTAAAGACGTGAGTGCCAATGACGAAGGCACATCTGACCCTACAGTCAGTCAGAGCCTTCAGTGTACACAAATGTACTACCGCGAAATTCCGTGCGAAACTACCGAAACTGAAGGCGACAGAGTAAGGCTGGAGTAGTGTCCTTACGAAGTCAATGAAGGCCGAGGTTAACAAGGGCCACTTCAGGAAGCGAAATTGGCGAAGCATTCACACCCACTGGGGAAGTTGCAGGTAGTTTGAAATTAAGCTGCCGAAGCAAGCGCCGGAAACGGACTCCAGGAGGTAACAGGGAAGAGGGATGTGCCCCGTACTGGCGATCGAAGTAGAATAGCATTGGTGGCCACGCATGGCAGACAAACAGCATGCCTGAGGAGAAAGTCATGACGGTAGGACAGTGGTAGTTCAGCAGCTTCAGCATACGGGCTCTCACTTGGGGTAGTGTAAAAGGCGCCAGTGGGCAAATGGATAACATGATGGCGGATGTGTTGAGATGGCATAAGCGGCTGGACGTGCAGATGTAAAAACAAAGAACCCACAGTCGAGTTTCGGATGGAAAATGGATCGCTACAAACGGAGGTTCGATCAGCATGCCAGGAGGTACAATTGAGGACACGTAGGACATTGAGGAACCGCGTAACACTGGCTGCCAAGTAAGACACATGAGAGGACCAAGAGTTTCCTAGCGAGCATGAGCATCATGAATTTCGTAGTTTCAACTAACGGAAGGGCAACATGCCCAAAATGTAAAGATGGTAGGAGAAACCATTTGCGCCGCCAGAAATTCATACCGACGGGTTTGTCAGTGGAAAAACTAAAACTATTGTAAGTGCTCCAGGAGTACAGACGATCGAGACGTCGTCGTTGACGCCGCTCAGTGACAGGTCCGTGAGAACTGGAATAGAAGGCAAAGAGGGAGCCGAAGATGTCTGGTGGGCCACAGGCCATTATAGGGTAAATGGCGATAGCTAATAGGATGATGCTCAGGAGAGAACCCTGAGGCACACCGTCTTCCTGGATAAAGGTGTCCTACAAGGCAGAACCCACATGCACCTTGAAAACTCTGCCTTCTAAAAATTCCCGCCGGAAACGGGGCAGGCAGCCACGGAAGCCCCACATGTAAAGAGTTCTCCAGCAGGTGTCGTAGGCCTTCTCCAAATCGAAAAACACGGCCAAAGTCTGGGATTTCCGCAGAAAACCACTCATGACACGGGCGGACAAACTAACGAGATGGTCAACTGCAGAACGCCACACTCTAAATCCACACTGTGCAGTCGTTAGTAAATAATGCCACTCGAGCCAGGCGTGATTCATACGTCACCTTGCAAATATTGTCAGTGGGAGAAATGGGGCGTAAGCTAGAGGGAAGGTTTTTATCCTTACTGGTCTTAGGTATGAGGGTGACAGTGGCTTAATGGCAATGGCTAGGAAACGTGCCCTCTGCCCAGATGCGGTTGTACATGTTAAGTAGGAAACGCCTGCCTACAAGAGAGAGGTGCTGCAAGATCTGAATTTGCACAACACTGGCCCTGGGGCGGAGGATCGGGATGAGCTGAGAGCACGATCTAGCTCCCTTATAGTAAAGGCGGCATTGTAGCACTCACTATTCTGAGAAGGGAAAGGTATCGCCAGAGCCTCCTTCGCTCATTTCTGGTGGAGGAAGGCAAAGTGATAGTGGTAAGAGCTCAAAAGGTCGGCAAAATGGCGACCCAAAGTATTTGAGATAGCAGTAGGGTCCACGATGATATCGTCTGCTACTTTCAAGCTAGAAATTGGCAAATGGATCTTGGTCCCAGACAGTCGTTTGAAGTTGGTCCACATGACAGAAGAAGAGGTGGGACCGTTAAAAGAACTAATGAATGCAATCCAGCTAGCTTTTTTGCTTTCCCGAAACACGCGACGACACTTTGCACGCATCTGATTTTAATGAATGCAGTTTGTCATCATAGGATGGCAGTAAAAGCGTGGAGAGAACATCTCCGTGCGCGAATTGCGCCGCGGCATGCCTCAGTCCACTAAGGGACTGGGACACGACGTGGTGAAGAGTAATTGCGAGGAATGGAATGTTCTGCAGCAGTAAGGATAACATTTGTGAGATATTCCACCTGGTCATCACAGCTGGGGAAATACTGTTCTTTGGAGGTCGCCAGGGAGGAGTAAAGCCGCCAGTCAGGCCTAGTAAGATGCCATTTCGGTGTGCACACAGGTCAGGTAGGAGTCAGCAGACTGATAGCGCATGGGAAATGGACGCTCTAGTAGGTGTTACAAAGAGTGGACCACACAAGACGATGGGAGAGCTGGAAAGTGCAGAAGTATAGTTCCATATGAGAATATGTGTGGGAGGAGTCAGAAAGGAATGTGGGTGCCCCACTGTTAAGGCAGAAGAGGTAGAGTTGGTTAAGAAGGTCAGTCAAGAGGGAACCTCTCCGACAGGTTCTGGGAGAACCACAAAGGGGATGGTGTTCATTAAAGTCGCCGAGTAGCAGAAATGTAGGAGGTAGTTGCCCAATAAGCTGAAGGAAGTTTGCCCTGGTGACATCAAATGACTAAGGGATGTAAACGTTACAGGGGGAAAAAGTCAGGTGAGGAAGATAAAGGGGAATTGCAACAGCTTGAAGATGGGTAGACTACGAACGTCATCCCCTACGAGCAGCATGACAGCCCAATGAGATGGATTGCCGACCCCAGGGGGAAGGTCAAAACGACCCAGGAAGGAATATCAAAGCTTCAAGTGGTCGAGAGAGTGCGATTTCGTGTGCTGAAGGCAGCGTACAAGGGGATGCTGCGATGCTAAAAGCTGCCGTAAATCCTCTTTTTGGGACCGAAGGCCACGAACGTTCGAGTGGAGGAGAGTCACGATGTGGACGAGATGGAGTGTCACCTCGGTGGCTGCCGAGTGTCAGCCTGCGAAGAGTCACTGCTTCAGGGCACAAATGCAGGAGGATCCCGCTCCATGGGGTGCACAGAAGCATTGGCTTGCTTGTGCTGTCGGTCTATGGAGTCCAACGCAGAAAAACGGTTGGTGGTGCGCACAGGCAACAGTCAGGCCAGCCAGGCTAAGGTGTCACATAGCAATACTGTCGAAGAGGATCGCAGAGTTGGCGGAGTGGAAGATCGTTTGCCTTTGGTGGACTACTTCAAGCCTTTCTGGTTAGCAAAGGGACAGTTGGGTGTTGTTTGGCTGGATGGATGTAGGAAGTCTCCATGGGAGTACTACTCCTGCCCTTTCTGGCTTACCAGTTGTGTAACTGGTGGCTTCGCCCCTTGAGCTGAAAGTTTGATGTCTTGTTGCACATCTGGACGGGGGGATGGCGATGCTACCGTGACGCTGGGCTATTTCACAACCTCAGAGCTGAATTTGAGGTCGCATGTCTGTGTGGGCATGTCCTTCATGAATCTAGACGTACTAAGAACAGAATTATAGGTACCAGACGGGAGAGCACAGTATTTGCGACTAACCAATAACTTGCCAGTGACTGGGTAAGGTACTTTTTCCCTTACACAGATCTCTTGGGCAGCCGACGCATCAAGGAACACAGGAAAATACAGAGAGGCGGCGGCACGGCCGCCATTGCACTTGATACAGCGGGGAGGAGGAGGCAGACGATTGCCCTCATGCACATCCCTACAACAGATTACACACTTGGCTGGGTGTCGACATTAGGTTCTAGTGTGGTTAAAACGAAGACACTGGTAGCAGCACATCAGGTTCGAAATGTACTGTCTAACTGTTATAATTTCATAGCCTGCTTTGATCTTGGACAGAAGTACCACTATAGCAAAAGTGATAAAAATAGTGCAGTTGGGCATTAGAGAGGAGTCTACCATTTTTATAACTCGATGGATGGAAATGACACGCTGATCAGAGAGATAAGATTGGATTTCAGCCTCAGTTAAACAGTCATGCAGCCTAGTGTAATTAAAGCCACAGGAAGAATTCAGAGGTCCAAGGGCCTCGACACAAACAGGGTTGCTGTGGAGAAGTGAGGTGGTAAGCGGTTGTTGCGATTGAGAATCAGAAGCAGCAGGGCTCAAAATTGCATCAACACCTTTCTGAACAATAAACGGATTTACCACGGCGAAGGACTGACTGTCTTCAGTATAAGAGACCATGAGGAACCGTGGTGCAGCTGGAAGGGATTTTGAATCGTTAGCCTCATACCGTTTACGTTTCATAGACGTCGACTGTGAAGATGATTTGTCCACAGCGAGAAAATGCCCCAAGATTGCCAGCATCTCCGGTGGCACGCTCCTTCACAAATCGGGGCACCTGCCCTAGGTGACTGTTTGCACCTCCCCAACACCTGACGGAGGAATCATACGGCAATTTGGGAAGGTTGCAGCTCAGGCAATCATCCCTCTCTGGGCCTGGCCTGTACCATGGGGTACGTGCCAACTCTACCTGCCGACACGGGGCTGAAAATTACGCGTTACCCACTCATCTGTTACATATCAGACGCGTGAGCCAGCCTTCGGGAGTGCACAGTGAGGAAGAAGAAAACGAGGACCCCTCGAACACCCAAGCGGAGGAACGAGAGGAGAAGGTAAACAAAGAAAGGAAAAGGGAACGAACAGATAATGTGGAACATTCCCAGTAATACCCCAGACATGTTCCGCAAGGGAGGGGAAAAAGAATAGCGAGAGGACATACATGCAGCACAGAAGGGAGAAAATGCTGCAAAGGCTGGGGCCCCACGGTAGCTGAGCACGAACCCGCCAAAAAGTGGCAAGCCCCACTGGGGGGTGCGGCACAATGGTTGGAGCCGAGTCAGTAGACTGTGTGGCCACGTTCAAGGGTGGCCCTGCCTCTGACACTGTAGGAGATACCCACGATGAGACAAAAATAGGTGACAGTGGTAGGATACACGGGACAGGTCTCACATCTATGTATGTTCTACTGATACGCGATGTGTAGCAAGGAGTAGGGTGTTGTGTTCAAATAGGGAAGGATGCCGATACTGCTTAGGTCGGGTGTGAATTGGAATGCTGCTGTTGAAGACGTGGGAAATATTTCACATTTTCAGGAACTATGAGAAGTAGTCGAAACTTTGGAAATCAAAGGCTGTACAGTCACATCCTCATACAAACCACCGGACGTTGATCTCAAAATCAATCTAGCAGATAACTTTTATAGTCAACACACGCAAATAGTGACTGGTGACTGCAACTGTCACAGCACCACGTGGGGGCTATGAGCATGATGATGAGAATGGTATTACAATAATGGGCGGAAGGCAACCATCTGAGCCTTATACATGACCCTAAGCAACCTGCATCTTTCATAAGTGGCAGATGGAAAAGCAGATACAACCCCGATCTGATATTTTGCAGCGAGAACATCTCACAACAGTGCATAAACCTGTCTGCAATCCTACTCCAAATACACAGCACAGACCGATCATGTGCGAAATCTAAGCAGCAGTTAGACCACAGACAGTTCCGTTCAGAAGGAGGTTAAACTTCAGGAAAGCCAACTGGCCGAAGTTTACAGAAACGCTGGACGCTGCAATTCCCAATACTGAACCTTCACCTGACTCATATGACACTTTTGTGAGGGCTGTAAGGAGGTGCTCCAGAATTGCAATTCCTCGGGGTTGTCGAACATCATACATTCCTGGTCTAACTTCAGAACTCACTGCCCAATTTACAGAGTATAAGGTGCTATTCTAAGAAGATCCATTCGACGAGACAATGCTACTGGCTGGGAAGAAACTTATTGCATCTCTGAAAGAATCCAAAAGGGATTCTTGGGTTAAAACGACGGAAGAACTTGATCTCATCAGAAACAGTCATAAAGCGTGGAGATTATTGAGACGCCTCAATAATGGCCCAACCAGATCCACATCACACTGCAGCATTACTGCAGATCAGATAGCAAACCAACTGCTCATGAATGGAAAAGGAAGCCATAGAATCAAAGTTCCGAAAGTACAGCAAGAGGTCCAAGAACAAACGAGGAATCTGACTCTCCCATTCCAGATATCTGAATTAAACAAGGCTATTAAGGAGAGCAAAACTGGTAAAGCATCCTGTCTAGATGACTTCCGTATGGAGCAACTCAAGATTTTCGGTCCAGAAACAAGAACGTGAATCCTGCAGCTTTTCAACAACTGCATGAACCAGTGCCATATACCAAAGATCTGGCGAAAGAGCAGGGTGATAGCTCTTCTGAAACGTGGAAAGGAAGCAAATCATCCCAAGAATTTCAGAACAGTTAGCCTTTTGTGTCACCCTTATAAACTGTTCAAACGTATGATTCTGAATAGAATCCTACCAGTAATAGACCCTATTCTCATACCTGAACAAGGAGAATTTCGACCAAACAGAAGCTGCACAGGGCAACTTTTGAATCTGACTCAGTTTATAGGGAATGGCTTTGAAACCCGTCAAGTAACTGATGTGGTCTTCGTGGATCTCACAGCAGCGTATGATACTGTCCATCATCGGTTACTCCATGCAAAATTAAACAATATGATCAAGAACGCCCACCTCGTTAGACTACTCAGCACCCTCCTCCAAAACCGTATGTTTTTTTGTTGAATTTCAAGGACAACACAGTCGCTGGAGAGCGCAGAAAAATGGTCTGCCTCAGGGAAGCGTCTTGGCTCTACTTCTCTTCAACATTTATACCAACGACCAGCCATTGACCCCAGGCACAAAGAGATTCTTATATGCAGATGACCTAGTCCTTGCTACACAGAGCTCATGCTTTGAAAGAGTGGAAAGAAACCTGACAACAGCACTTAGAACATTGTGAAACTATTACAATCGGAACCAACTCAGACCAAACCCTTCGAAGACACAAGTGTGCGCCTTTCATTTAAGGAACAGGGGAGCTAATCGTGAGCTACATATTGCATGGTCAGGCATCCAACTACATCGTCATCATCATCATCATCATCATCATCATCATCATCATGTACCTAAATACTTGGGAGTCACTCTCGATAGATCTCTGACATTCAAAACTCACTGCTAGAACACTAAAATTAAAATCTCCGCTCGAAACAACCTAATTCGCAAACTAGCGGGGACACAGTGGGAATCACATCCACAAACTATTCGCTGTTCTGCAATGGCACTGTGCTGTTCTACTGCTGAATATGCTTCTCCAGTCTGGTGCAGGTCATCTCATGCCAGGCAAGTAGACATTGCTCTCAACGAAACCTGCAGGTTGATCACAGGTTGCTTAAGACCTGCCTAAACTGATATGCTCTACTGCCTGGCTGGAATAGCGCCACCATGGGTACACAGAACAGTGGTTGCTAACAAGGAGAGACTGAAAGTGGAACAGGACAGTGCCCATCCACTGCACGGACATAATCCACCACAGCAACGGCTGAGATCGAGAAAGAGCTTCCAGAGGAAAGAGCTTCCAGAGGAAAGAGCTTCCAGAGAACATCCGAGAAGCTCACCATTTCACCAGAGAAGGCAAGGCTGGAGTTATGGAAGAAGTCGACGCCTCACCTGCAGACGCCAGAAGCTGAAGAACTACCACCTGGACGCAACAAGAGCTGGCTGGTATGGAAATCTTTAAAAAGTTTACAGTCAGGAATCAGACGATCCAGAGACAACCTGAAGAGATGGGGCTTCATAACAGAAGATACGTCCTGTGATTGTGGACAAGAACAAACCACAAGCCACATGCTCCAGTGCCTTTTGTGCCCTACATCCTGCACGAAGATTGATCTCCTGCAAGCCACTCCAAGCGCCTTGGAGGTTGCAAAGTACTGGGCACATGTAATATAAATACAATATTTACTGACGTGTGTGACTAGTGTAGGTGTTTGTTTGCAGCCAAGACAAGATTTTAGAAAAGTAAGCAACAGAATCAAAATTGAATGAAGAATGGACAGAGCGAGTTCTGTTATAATGTTGTTACGTAAATTCTTCAAAAGAAGGAACTTAATGATAAGTACTGACTTATCTAGGAGAAAGTTTCCAAGATAGGGTTTGACAGTATAAAAGTCTATCGTACATTTTTTGCTATTGTACGTTCAGAGACAAGTATTTATGGGATACGCTGAAGCTTTTTCCTAGTACAAAAACGTAATAAAATCAATATGGAAAAGGAAAGAAAAACTAAATAAGTATTCAACTTGCGCCATTTATACAGACACATTTCTGGTATAGGAAGTAACACTGCTATGCGGTAGTACAGAATCTACTGTATTTCTACAGTAGATCGGTTTTCCACTTCCATATTCTGTAGCTGTTAGTCAGCCTATGTAGTGGAATTAACATGCAGGCAGTTTTCACAAAACGTAGATCTCACAGCCTTAACCATAAAGTTAGTAACAGTAAATTACTCAATTTTAAGGAAACAGTACCGGAAGATATTTGTTCAAAACAGCGAAACTGCGACATCAAGGAGTGTAAAGGGCAGATCAAGAATGTTGGTGTTTCTCAGTCCTGAGATCTAAGGCGGCAGAAACAGAGAGAGACAACACAAAGGACAGTCAGTCAGTCAAGGGGAAGGTGAAATGGGCAAAGAAAGAGGTTAAAGGTATGAAAGGGCAGCAGGGAGAGGAAAGATCAGGATGGGGTGGGCGCAAACAGAGAGAGCAGGACCGTCACAGATACGCAATGCGCTTTGGGGCATCAGCTCCACCATTCATACCATATCATACACCACACCATACCATACAGCATACCGTAGCATGCGCAATACCATGATCGTGACAATGTGGGCAACACCACGAGAAGATAAAAAAAGGGGAATCAAAATGGCAGAGAAACCAGGCAAAATGCAGGGGAAAAAGGGGATAAGAACCCGGCCACTGTGGAGACAAGGCCAATGGCTCCATAAGCAATGTGAACGCTAACTAATGGCCTCCAGTTCCAGACGAATATTCGATGATTTGAACACCGGAAGAGACCATTTTCGCGAAGAAAACCGAGGACAGATGTTACCATATGAGGATCATCTGCTAACACGCAAGACAAGGAAGGTTGGAGGGGATATGTAGTAAGAAAGGCCGAAACGCAGGGGCAATCCAGCAAAATATGGATCACGGTGGTGGGGAGGCCCCGCAACTACAAGGTGAGGAGGATTGGGAGCTGGGCTCACTGCTGGGTAAAAAACTACTGGTCAACCAAGTATGGCCAATACGAAATGGCAGAGGGTGGAAGACGCCCAATGGGAGAGTTGAACGAGAGAATGCCATGTGGAGCTACCCCAGGGAAGGAAGGGGGAGAGGTATCGACGCCATAGGTACTAGGAGGGAGTTATTCCCCAAATGGTTTATCTCACGCTACAGAGAGAAAATTTATAAGTGGAGGTCAAACTCCAAAGAGGGACCAGAAACACTAAACAAGGAAGGATCAAAAAGAAAAAGCAATGGCAACAAAACTGGAAGGAACACAGAAAACCAGATGGCTGGCCAGGTCAACATACTGTAGATATGAAAACTAAGGGGGGGCCAGAGGGGCCAGAGTGGGAGGAGTTACGACAGGGAGGAAAGGAGGATAAATGCAGAGCGGTAAGGAAGAAAGGGCTGGTATAACTATGGGTCCTGTGTAAGCCACGCATGAACTTATTGTAGAACCCCAAGCCTCAGGGAGGGAGACGGGGGGAGACCAAATATGGAAAACGTGTTTAATGAACAAGAACTATGTACACACATCAAAATAGATTTGCACCACCTTGGTTCCTAGAGTTCCGGAACATGTACAAAAAATTGGAAGAGAGATCAACATAAACATCATTCCCCACATTTTATTGCTCATGAAAACTACACATTGCATGTTGTACCACCATACAGCGAGACCTTCAGAGGTGGTAGTTCAGATTGCGGTGCACACTGGTACCTCTAATACCTAATAGCACGTCCTCTTGCACTGATTCATGCCTGCATTCGTCGTGTCATACTATCCACAACTTCATCACAGCACTGTTGGTCCAGATTGTCCCATTCCTCAATGGCGATTTGGCGTAGATCCCTCAGAGTGGTTGGTGGGTCACGTCGTCCATAAACAGCCCTTTTGAATATCTCAGCCATGTTAGATAGGGTTCATTTCTGGAAAATATGCTGCCACTCTAGTCGAGCGATGTCGTTATCCTGAAGGAAGTCATTCGCAAGTCGTGCACGATGGGGGCGCGCATTGTCGTCCATGAAGACGACCGCCTTGGCAATATGCTGCAGATATGGTTGCACTGTCGGTCGGAGGATGGCATTCACGTATTGTACAGTCATTACAGTGTCTTCCATGACCACCAGCGGCGTACGTTGGCCCCACATAACGCCACCCCAAAACAGCAGGGAGCCGCCACCTTGCTGCACTGCCTTGGCAGTGAGTCTAAGGCGTTCAGCCTGACCGGGTTGCCTACAAACAGGTCTAACGATTGTCTCTAAGGCATATGGGACACTTATGAGTGAAGAGAACGTGATGCCAATCCTGAGCAGTCCATTCTGCATGTTGTTGGGCCCATCTGTACCGCACTGCATGGTGTCGTGGTTGCATAGGTGGACCTAGCCATGGACTTTGGGAGTGAAGTTGCGCATCATGCAGCCTACTGGACACAGTTTGAGTCTTAACACGATGTCCTGTGGCTGCACAAAAAGCATTACTGAACATGGCGTTGCTCTCAGGGTTCCTCCGAACCATAATCCATAGGTAGCAGTCATCCTCTGCCCTTGGGCGGTCTGATCGAGGCCTCTCTCTCTCTCTCTCTCTCTCTCTCTCTCTCTCTCTCTCTCTCCATCTCGTCCATGCCCAAACAACATTGCTTTGGTTCATTCTGAGACGCCTGGACACTTCCCTTGTTGAGAGCCCTTCCTGGCACAAAGTAACAATGTGGAAGCGACCAAAGCGCGGTATTGACTGTCTGGACATGGCTGACCTACACACAACATGTACCTCCTTCCTGGTGGAATGACTAGAATTGATCGGTTGTCGGGCCCCCTCTGTGTAACAGGTGTTGCTCATGCATGGTTCTTTACATCTTTGGGTGGGTTTAGTGATATCCCTGAACAGTCAGACTGTCTGTAATACAACATCCACAGTCAACGTCTAATTCCAGGAGTTCTGGGAACTGCGGTGATGCAGAACTTTTTTATGTGTGTACATCGACAATAAGATAAAATATTAGCAACCTATAAATACTGTCAAGTATTTTTGCTTTTATAAGTATTGTAGATAACAGACCACACATAAAAGACACCGAAAATACCTTTAAGATCTGTGTGTCCTACCACTATGTTTTTCATTTTTCAACGTAACTCATTGACAAAGAAGGTCAAGTGAAAAAATGTGAGACAACTTACACTTTTGAGCAATATGATACGATTTCCTAGCAATTATGAAGAAAATACAGAAGTACATTTTCCAAGAAATTAACCATGTAAAAGAAATACACTCACTAAAAACTTAAATACAAAGTAATGATGTTCCGCAAATGCGAGAGAAGATGCCATGCACTATTTTGAAGATTGTGATATACAGATTCATTTTCCAAAACCTTTGGAAATTCTACACAATGAGGTAAATGTAACCAATCATCAATGTAAAATTACATTTTCAGTTAGTTTCATTGAGCAATATCAATGCTGCATATTTTAGTTGTTAAATATCCCCCCCCCCGAGAGTGACTGAATAATCTACAAAAACACTTACCTCCTCTGCTAACTCCAAGGGAAACATCGTTTGTCTTCTCGACCTTTTATGTGTATGGAACTGTAAGAAATAAATGAGCACACATTGTACAACGTAATAATGTAATTTACTAGTAATGTCACAAACATAATTAACCACAACACTAAGAATATCCCTGGTGCTAATAAAACAGGACTTCATTTCTAAAATGTCTGAATTTTTTTCATATTAAGGCATATATAACAAATTCTAATTCTAAGTCTGTTTCTTTGCAGGATTTCACGGGCAAAGCGCCCTCTTACAAAGTCAAGAAACTGAAATATCACAGGATCCGTCGTTTGAACTAAACCCTAGCTGCTCAGTCCTCAAAATGTTAATATGCATTTCCTTTTATTGCTCATCTTAATACCGGAGGAAAACTCATTTCAAAACGAAAACCACCATAAAATATAACTTCAGTGGCAAAATGAGGTGGAACTTTTGTTACAATTAATGAACTATTTACTGACATGTAAAAATTATGCTACAGTACACAGGAATCTGGTTCCTTGAGTCATCATTTAATTACAAAAATGTTATGCACTAATGATACTGAAAATTCTATCCCCAAAAAGTGTCACATGTGAGTGAAATAAGCTTTGTCTGGGGACAGGATAGCAGCGTATGTTCCAGATTTAAAGGGACAGGCATCTATAGAGAACAGGATCTAAGGGGACGCGATTTAAAGGGCAACAGCATAGCAATGCATGTTTCAGGGAAGATAATCTTACCCCTTATTGAACATCCAGCGTCAGATTACCCACTTCGCCAATTTATATTCAAGATAACTCCCCTTCTCACAGGAAACCACTGGGATTTTATCAAGGTCATCCAGGGGAACTAACCGCACTCCTTAGGCAATTGTACGAGTTATATTCAAGATCATGACGTAACTCGATGAAGGTTATTTGATATATTCTTAAAACTCGCATGTAACCACTCCACGTGTCTCAGCCAATTGGAGCACAATAAAATAGTAGGAAACCAAGGTGGACCAATAAGATCCGAGCTCACCTTCGTCCCCCCACCCTCCCCCTCATTATAACCCTTAATAACTAAGTCGACTGTGTAGGCTTTTCCATTCGAAGTCTGAGCATTACTGGGAAGAAACTCATGTTTGCTGCAACTAATAATTATCTAGCGGCAAGGTTTGGATGTAACTATTATAGTCCCTACAACAAACTAACCAACTGATTATAAACAATTTTGTTTTTGTAATACATTTTTACTGTCTTTTGCTTATTAATATTTTTCATTTTTATTTACAATGGTATGTATTTGATGTACACACAATGCGTCTATTTACTACACCATGTGATCAAAAGCATCCGGCCAACCCCAGAAACGTATTTTTTCATATTAGGTGCGTTGTGCTGCAACCTACTGCCAGGTACGCCATATCACCTATCTCAGTAGCCATTAGACATAGTGAGAGAGCAGAATGGGGCGCTCCACGGAACTCACGGACTTCGAACATGGTCAGGCGATTGGGTGCCACGTGTGTACACGAGATTTCCAGACTCATAAACATCCCTAGGTCCACTGTTTACGATGTAACAGTATAGTAGAAATGGGAAGGGACACGTACAGCACAAAAGCGCACAGGCCGACCTCGCCTGACTGACAGACACCACCAACAATTGAAGTGGGTCGTAATGTGTAACAGGCAGACATCTATCCAGACCATCACACCAGAATTCCAAAATGCATCAGGATCCAATGCAAGTACTATGACAGACAGGAGTTGAGAAAACTTGGATTTCATGGTTGAGCAGCTGCTCATAAGCCACACATCACGCCGGTAAATGCCAAACGACACCTCACTTGGTGTAAAGGGAGTAAAAATTGGACGATTGAACAGTGGGAAAACGATGTGATGAGTGATGAGTCACGGTACACAATGTGGCGATCGGATGGCAGGGTGCGGGTATGGCGAATGAACAGTGAACGTCATCTTCCAGCGTGTTTAATGCCAACTGTAAAATTCGGAGGCTGTGTTGTTATGGTGTGGTCGTGTATTTCATGGAGAGGGCGTGCACGCCTTGTTTCGCGTACCACTATCACTGGACAGGCCTACATTGATGTTTCATGCACCTTGTTGCTTCTCACTGTTGAAGAGCAGTTTTTGGATAGTGAGTACGTATTTCAACTTGATCTAGCACTTGTCCCTAAGCCACGGCCTGTGGCACAGTGGTTACACGACAACAACGTCCCTGTAATGGACTGTTCTGCACAGAGTCCTGACCTGAATCCTATAGAAACCTTTCGGATATTTTGGAACGCCGACTTCGTGCCAGGCCTCACCGATCGACATCGATGCCTCTCCTCAGTGCAGCACTCCATGAATAACGGGCTCCCATTTCCCAAGAGACCTTCCAGCGCCTGAATGGAGAAGCTCTCATCAAGGCTAAGGGTGGGCCAACACCATATTAAATTCCAGCATTGCCAATCGAGGGCGCCAAGAACTTTCACGTGACTTTCAGCCAGATGTCTGGATACTTTTGATCACATAGTGTCATTTGTTAATCTGCACAGATGAACCGTATGTTATGATGAAGCAGCCCTCATCAAATCTCTATATACTGACCGTTTATGGAGCCGCACCAATGCCATAAAGCAGGCACACTAATTCTCTATCGAGATAACATTTGAGAGCACACTATGCACACCATTAGCCCGCCACAGGGCGGCATCTGCATCTACACAGTACTCGCATATGTTTGATATGAGTGCCAAGAAACTCCACATTCTGTGATCCATTCACTTCATCATTGATTACGCCAATAACCTACTTGTTTTCTGGTATTATTTCAAAAGGATTATTAGCTGCGTGTCCAGAAGTGTTCAGTTCTTCAGGAGTATCTAATTGTTTCACATGGATCCCTGCCTTTAACCCAGTAGATTAAACTGACTACATCCATACAATGTAACTTGGGATTGACGAAGTTTGGCTTCGCAAACTCATACTGAAAGCGGTACATGTGGAGTTTGGAGAGGTCCACAACACACATACCAATCTAGACAGCCTTCATGGACTGCATTGGAATCTATGACATCTCTACAGTCTTTCATTAACATGGAAATCCATGACAACATTGCTCGGAGTAGTTTTTGCGCGTGATTCTAACATTCCATACCAAATCTGTGGCATTACTTAATGTTTCTACAGGGCAGAATACGAGGTGCATTCAAGTTCTAACGCCTCCGATTTTTTTTTCTCCGGACTGGGAAGAGATAGGAACATGCGCATTGTTTTAAAATGAGGCAGCGTTCATTGTCAATACGTCCCAGAGATGGCAGAACCGTACGGCAGATAGAATTTTATCCCCAGCGGCGAGAATGAGAACTGTTTTAAATACTTAAAATGGTGACTTTTCCTTACTTTAACAGCGTGCAATCATTCGTTTTCAGAATTTGGTGGTATGAAACGAACTGAAATTCATCGACAGTTGAAGGAGACATGTGGTGATGGAGTTATGAACGTGTCGAAAGTGCGTTCATGGGTGCGACAGTTTAATGAAGGCAGAACATCATGTAACAACAAATCGAAACAACCTCGGGCTCCCACAAGCCGGTCTGACGACATGATCAAGAAAGTGGAGAGAATTGTTTTGGGGGATCGCCGAATGACAGTTGAACAGATCGCCTCCAGAGTTGGCATTTCTGTGGGTTCTGTGCACGCAATCCTGCATGATGACCTGATAATGCGAAAAGTGTTATCCAGGTGGGTGCCACGAATGCTGATGGACGACCACATGGCTGCCCGTGTGGCATGTTGCCAAGCAATGTTGACGCGCAACGACAGCATGAATGGGACTTTCTTTTCGTTGGTTGTGACAATGGATGAGACGTGGATGGCATTTTTCAATCCAGAAACAAAGCGGCAGTCAGCTTAATGGAAGCACACAGATTCACCGCCACCAAAAAAATTTCGGGTAACCGCCAGTGCTGAAAAAATGATGGTGTCCATGTTCTGGGACAGCGAGGGCGTAATCCTTACCCATTGCGTTCCAAAGGGCACTACGGTAACAGGTGCATCCTACGAAAATGTTTTGAAGAAGAAATTCCTTCATGCACTGCAACAAAAACGTCCGGGAAGGGCTGCACGTGTGCTGTTTCACCAAGACAACGCACCCACACATCGAGCTAACGTTACGCAACAGTTTCTTCGTGATAACAACTTTGAAGTGATTCCTCATGCTCCCTACTCACCTGACCTGGCTCCTAGTGACTTTTGGCGTTTTCCAACAATGAAAGACACTCTCCATGGCCGCACATTCACCAGCCGTGCTGCTATTGCCTCAGCGATTTTCCAGTGGTCAAAACAGACTCCTAAAGTAGCCTTCGCCGATGCCATGGAATCATGGCGTCAGCATTGTGAAAAATGTGTACGTCTGCAGGGCGATTACGTCGAGAAGTAACGCCAGTTTCATCGGAAAAAAAATCGGAGGTCTTAGAACTTCAATGCACCTCGTATAATGCTCTTTGTTCCCCGGCCGTGTCCAGAGAGCCCACTCCCACAAAAGGGCTCCATCCCAAAGTTAATATATTGGCACCTGACTTCATCATGCAAATGTGCGAGATACGCCAGTTCTAAGGCCAAGATCTTTCTTTCACCAGCATCCCCACCTGGTTCACGGATCTTATCCTTTAGTCTGGCAGTTTCTCCTTCACACATGCATCGGGACCCTGGAAATGGTTGGCTCTGTTGTGCGGCGAACCCACAGAGGTGGTTTACACCTAGGTAAATGATTTTAGATAAATCATTATATCGCCTGTACTACTCGTCACTCATCCATGAGTTACTCATCTTTGCGTACTGTGCAGTCACTGGGAAAGTTTCCCATGAATTCTGCGTTCATAGAAGAGCAAGATGTCAACACCAGTCAACTGTTCAATGCTGACATATTCCGTTCAATGCTGACATATTGCGTGTACCGAATCCCACGAAAGACCTGGCATGAAGAAATAGAAAGCAGAACTACTCTGAAATGTACGTGAGGAAGCGTACATTGCTATTAGTCTATAATCTAGCATATTATCCTAAACAATGGACGCTAAACTCCAGACGAAGATTCCCATCTTGCTCATCCTCCACTTCCATTATTGCAGTGCCCATTAGTATACCGGACAGTGTGGTTATGTCAGGCAATGCCGTTTCATAGAGTGTCTCCAACAAATCCAGGACCTTCTTTATAACAAACTGAAACCTTGCATCATTGGAATATGTAGTCTGGTGATATGCATGACTTCCTGAGGCGAAGACTCTGAAGAGAGACGTTCACGAGGCAAAGCGGTTCCACGAATTAAAGCAATATATTTGATGTGGTTCTCTTGGAAGATGAAATATTCTTTCCAATGGTAGCAGGAATGAGTAACCCTATCACCTTTCAACCCAGAATCAACCAAGTGTTGAACGAGTAAGTGGACATCACGCCTACTCAAATTGTGAAAGAGGATGGAGACGAGCTTTTTTTTTTTTTGTGGGGTTTAAGGGCGCTCAACTGCTGAGGTCATTAGCACCCAGTCACTGTTGTTAGAGCACATGGAATCTAGTAAAACTGAAGGGGAAGGAGGGCACACCAGAAGGACCTGACAAGGATGCAGATAAAATAAGTAAAAAGGTTAAATGTCTTTGGACAAGCCAGTTAAAGTTATAAAACGCAGAATACGAGCAGCTACTCGAGCGTAATCAGCTAAAACATCTGGTAAAGTAGATGGCAGGGACAGGACAACACGAAATTGACTAAAACGGGGACACGACAATAAAACATGGCACACTGTTAATGCCTGACCACAAGGGCACTGCGGGGCTGGGTCACCGGAGAGCAGGTAGCGGTGGCTAAACCGGCAATGCCCAATCAGCAACCTGGTCAGAAGGACTTCCTATCGCTGAGATGGTCGGGAGGAGGTTGTCCAAGCAGTTGGGAGCGGGTTGACTGCCCGGAGCTTGTTTCCTTGGAGGGATGACCAAGCATCCCACCACAACGACACAAGCCTCTTACATACATCCCCACGAACGTCAGATGACGGGACACAATGGGAGGCTGGCCGAGGCAGGAGGACTACAGCCTTGGCTGCAGCATCCGCAGCCTCATTCCCAGCCACTCCTACATATCCGGGAACCCACAGAAAGCTGACAGGAGAACCATTAGCAGCGAAAGAATGGAGGGACTGCTGTATCCGTTGAATCGAGGGATGGACCGGATAGGGAGCTCCAAGGCTCTGAAGAGCACTGAGTGAGTCAGAGCAGAGTATGTACGAAGAATGGCGGTGGCGGCGGGCATACTGAACGGCCTGATGGAGAGCAAAAAGCTCGGCCGTAAAGCTGGAACATTGGTCGAGGAGCCGGTATTTAAAGGTGGCGGCCCCGACGACAAAGGCACAGCCAACACCATCGTCAGTTTTGGAGCCATCGGTGTAAATAAAGGTGTGACCGGCAAGTCGAGCACGAAGTTCGACAAACCGTGAGCAATACACTGCAGCCGGAGTACTCTCCTTCGGGAGTGAGCTGAGGTCGAGAGAAATATGAACCGGAGCCTGGAGCCAAGGTGGTTTCGGGCTCTCACCCTCTCTGAAGGTGGTAGGGAGGGCAAAATCCAATTGTCGAAGCAGGCGACGGAAGCGGACTCCGGGGGGCAGCAGGGCAGAGACGTACAACCCGTACTGACGGTCAAGAGAATCAGCGAAGAAGGACTGGTAAGCGGGGTGGTCGGGCATAGACAACAGCCGGCAGGCATACCGACACAGCAGTACGTCGCGCCGGAAGGTCAATGGTAACTCGGCAGCTTCAGCATAAAGACTCTCGACAGGACTAGTGTAGAAGACTGCAGTCGCAAGATGTATCGCCCGATGGTGGATGGAGTTGAGCCGGCGTAAGAGTAGACGAAGCTCCCATAATCCAGCTTCGATCGGACTATGGACCGATACAAGCGAAGCAGGACAGTGCGATCCGCTCCCCAAGATGAACCGCTAAGAACTCTTAGGACATTAAGGGAACGTGTACAACGGGCCGCCAAATAAGAGACA
Organism: Schistocerca serialis cubense; assembly: GCF_023864345.2. Taxonomy (NCBI): domain Eukaryota; kingdom Metazoa; phylum Arthropoda; class Insecta; order Orthoptera; family Acrididae; genus Schistocerca; species Schistocerca serialis. The sequence goes on from NW_026047559.1 coordinate 27,789, forward strand.
TGTGGAGACCAACACAGTTTCCTGTCCAACATGAGCCCTAGAAACTTAGTTGTGTCCACGAATGGGAGAACAACGGGACCGAGATGTAAGGATGGCGGAAGCAACGCTTTATATCGCCAAAAGTTGATACAAACTGTCTTCTCTTCAGAGAACCGGAAGCCATTTGCCACGCTCCATGAGTAGAGGCTGTCTAGACAACGCTGAAGGCAGCGCTCCAGGAGGCATGTTCTCTGGGCACTGCAGTAGATCGCGAAGTCATCGACAAAGAGAGAGCCTGAGACATTAGGTGGAATGCAATCCATAATTGGATTGATCGCGATGGCAAAAAGGGCTACGCTCAAGACGGAGCCCTGAGGCACTCCGTTCTCCTGGAGGAAGACGTCGGACAATACGGAACCCACACGTACCCTAAACTTCCGATCCGTTAAAAAGGAATCAATAAAAAGGGGCAGGCGACCGCATAGGCCCCACCTGTGCATAGTGCGGAGGATACCTCCTCTCCAACAGGTATCATAAGCCTTCTCCAAGTCGAAGAACACGGCTACCGTTTGGCGCCTTCGCAAAAAGTTGTTCATGATGAATGTCGACAAGGTCACAAGGTGGTCAACAGCGGAGCGGCGGCGACGAAAGCCGCATTGGACATTAGTAAGTAGTCGTCGAGATTCCAGAATCCAAACTAACCGAGCATTAACCATGCGCTCCATCACCTTACAGACACAGCTGGTAAGAGAAATGGGGCGGTAACTAGAAGGAAGGTGTCTATCCTTCCCGGGTTTGGGTATAGAAACAACAACGGCGTCACGCCAACGCCTGGGGACTTGACCTTCGGTCCAGACGCGATTGTAGGTACGAAGAAGGAAGCTTTAGCCCGCCGGAGAAAGGTGTGCCAGCATCTGAACGTGAATGGCATCTGGCCACGGAGCAGAGGATCGGGACAGTGCAAGCGCACGTTCGAGTTCCCGCATAGTAAAGGGGGCATTATAAGTTTCCAGATTCAGCGAGTGGAAGGAAGGTCGCCGAGCCTCTTCTGCCTCTTTCCTGGGAAGGAAGGCAGGGTGGTAATGGGCGGAGCTTGAAACCTCCGCGAAAAAGCGGCCAAAGGCGTTGGAGACAACCACAGGATCAACAAGGACCTCATTACCTGAGGTCAGGAAAGGTACTGAGGAGTGGGCCTTAATGCCCGACAGCCGGCGCAGGCCACCCCAAACGACGGAAGAGGGAGTAAAACTGTTAAAGGAGCTGGTGAAAGAGGCCCAACAAGCTTTTTTGCTTTCTTTGATGACTCTATGGCATTGTGCTCGGAGTCTTTTGTATTCAATACAATTCGCCAACGTAGGATGACGGCGAAAGGTGCATAAAGCACGTCGTCCAGCACGGATAGCGTCCCTACAAGCCTCGTTCCACCAGGGGACGGAAACGTGACGTGAAGAAGAGGTAGTACGAGGAATGGAACGTTCGGCAGCATTGATGATAACAGCCGTGAGGAATTCGACCTGACTGTCACAACTGGGAAAATCGTGGTCCGGAAAGGTCGCCAGGGAGGAATAAAGTCCCCAGTCAGCTTTCGGTATGTTCCAGCTCGAAGGACGTGGGGATGGGGTGTGGTGCAGGAGACGAACGACACAGGGGAAGCGGTCGCTCGAATAGGTGTCAGAAAGGACATACCACTCGAGCCGACGGGCAAGAGTGGTAGAACAGATCGAGAGGTCCAAGTGGGAGTAGGTGTGAGTAGAGTCCGAGAGGAAAGTCGGGGCGCCGGTATTGAGGCAGACAAGATTGAGATGGTTGAAGACATCCGCCGAGAGGGAGCCTCTCTGACAGGATGCAGGAGAGCCCCAAAGGGGATGATGGGCATTGAAGTCGCCAAACAATAAAAACGGCGGGGGAAACTGAACGATCAGGTGCATCATGTCAGCCCGACTAACAGCAGATGACGGTGGAGTGTAGATGGTACAAACTGAAAAAGTAAATGCAGAAAGAGTAATGCGGACAGCTATTGCTTGGAGTGGGGTGGTCAATGGGATGGGATGGTAATAGACATCATCCCGAACGAGCAACATGACCCCACCATGAGCTGGGATACCGTCCACAGGGGTGAGGTCATACCGCTCCGAGGTATAGTGGGTAAAGGCAATACGGTCAGTCGGGCACAACTTGGTTTCCTGGAGACCAAGGACGAGTGGACAGTGCAGGCGGAGGAGCAGTTGTAATTCCTCACAATTAGACCGAATACCTCTTATGTTCCAATGAAACAACGCCATCGCTAGTCAAAAAGTTGGGGGAACGAGACGAGGGGAGAGCTGGTCACTTCGACGGCCGTGGAGGGCCAGGTTGCGAGGGAACAATGCTACAACCGACATGAGGCGGATCCGGTTCCATCGACTCGTCGCCAGCTGCGGCCGCTGTCCCTGGTTGTGTAGGAGGGGCAGCATCATTTGCCGACGAGAGGCCAGCTGAGCGCCTGGCAGCAGAGCGTCCCGGCGAAACTGAGGACAGCCGGGAGCAGCGACTCACGGATGGAGCGTCAGACGAAATGCGCCGGGGTGGAGAGGGGGATAGAGACTACTTCTTTGAGGCCTTCTTGGAAGGCCGAGGAGGCACAGGGATGGTGGGCTGGACCCGAAGAAAGTCCTCACGCGAGGGGTCCGTTTTGGAACGATGGACCTCGGAAGCTGGGGTCTAGAACGTTTCCCCAATGGACGCCTGAGAAGAGGATCGCTTCTCAGGTGGCGGGGGGAGAGGAGGAGGAAGGGTGGCCCCTGGGGCAGAGGGGGCAGGGGCCACGGGGGAGGAGGATTTGGAAGGGAGGGATTTGGGAGGCGGAGGCAGAGCCCCCTGGTGGGCGGAGGAGGCGGAGGGGGGACTGGATAGGGGTGAGGATACCGCAGAAGGAGTGGACACAACTGAGGCAAACAAAGTGGTCAACGGCAAGGGATGGAGGCGGTCATACTACTTCCTGGCCTCAGAATAAGAGAGCCGATCCAAAGTTTTGAGTTCCTGTATCTTCTTCTCCTTCTGATATGCGGGGCAGTCTGAGGATCTAGGCGAGTGGAGGCCAGGGCAATTAATGCACCGAGGTGGTGGGGTGCACGTATGTTCCTCACAAAGAGGACGTCCGCAATCGCCACAAAGGGGCTCAGCCTCACACCGTGACGACATGTGCCCAAAGCGCAAACGCCGAAAACAGCGCATAGGAGGCGGGACGTAAGGTCGCACGTCGCACCGGTAGCACATCACCTTTACCTTCTCCGGGAGAACGTCCACCTCGAAGGCGAGGATAAAAGCCCCGGTGTCGATGCGACGGTCTTTGGGGCCGCGCTGGACTCGCCGGACGAAATGCACGCCTCGGCGCTCCAGGTTGGCCCTGAGCTCCTCATCAGATTGTAGCAGGAGGTCACGATGAAAAATAACCCCCTGCGTCCGATTTAGTGCCAGATGCGGCACAATGGACACGGTCACACGCCTGGAGCGCTCCTGACTGTGTGGCAGAGGTGGTCTTGATAAGAACGGACCCCGAACGCATCTTGCTGAGAGCCTCAATTTCCCCGAAGATGTCCTCAATGTGCTGAACAAAGAACATGGGCTTGGAGGTGGCGAACGTCCCTCCATCGGTTCGAGAACAGACCAAATAGCGGGGGAAGTACTTCGCCCCAAGCCGGCGGGCCTGTCCCTCCTCCCAGGGAGTGGCCAAGGGGGAAAGGGCAGGAGAACCAGAACTAGAAACGGTACCTCTTCTTTTGAAAGACTCGGCCGCAGAGTGACCTGATACGTGTTGACGTTTCACCTGCGAAACGTCCGCCCCGATACCACCCACTCTGACCAGGGGCTCTCCCCACGGGCGCCACCCAGCCTCAGCAAGGGCCACCTGGCAGGATGACCGTTGCCGGGAGTCCTGATGCCCCAAGGAGACGGGCATCTACTCCTTGGCCGACGTGGGGTGGGTGCAGCTCAGGTATCGACAGTACGATCCCTGTGTTGTCAGGGGGCTACAACCTAGAGGGTACATGACGACCCCACCACAATGGGCTGGCTACCGTGCTGGGTTTCTGGTGCCATGGAAAGTCCATCATGATCGCTGGTGCAGATGGAGACGCACTATAGGCGTAACTTGTACAACCCATCAGGCGTTTAGGCCCAATTTGAGGAATAGTGGGCATGGTGACAACGCCGGTACAGTGCTGAGTGCCAAGGTCTTAGTGCACTTAGGACCAGTGGTACACCACGTAAGGTGGCCTTCCCCAAAAGGCTCGTACTTATGTAGAATTTTGAAAAATGGAGGTCAAACCCCAAGGGGGACCATCACATGGAAGGCCGAAACGGTTGAAACTCCTTTTAGTCGCCTCTTACGACAGGCAGGAATACATCGGGCCTATTCTTACCCCGGACCCGCAGGCGGTGAGACGAGCTTGATAGTTGGCTCTAAGTTGCATTAGTTGTGAGATGCACTGTGGAACCTCCCCCATATATCACTATGGTCTCTACAAGGACTTTCGTCTTCTCTATGCAATTGCAGCCCACCAACACGACGATCGGCTGCCTGCTCATACAGGGCATCATTGTTCTACGAGTCAGTCACGAAAATGTTGTTGCGATAAATCCCATCAACTTCCATACCAGGTTCTCGAGCTAAGCCAAAAATGTAAATGGTAAATGTTCTGTGACGACTGTATGGGTGGCAGTGGGGTCATAATCACAAACGTGTCACAGGAGCTAGGAGGCACTAAGTCTGTATACGCAATGAAGGAATATTGGATCTGGTAGTGGATGTTCTTGACCTTTAAGGACAGCAGGCAATTCCACACAAGGCTGTTCCTGGCTCGAGCAAACTATGAGGTGTCCTCCTAGATAATATCTCTTTGTGAAAGATTTGACGCATCTGTGACAAATGTCTTGTACCAAAATGTTTTGATAAATCAGGAGTGACATTCTTTTGATTCACAAGCAGTGTTGCTTCCCAATATTTAATAGTTGCAAGAAATCTACATGTTTGGGGTGCCAAGGGAGCAAATTTTGAAAAGTAGAGTGGTCCAACTACTTTATGCTTTACTACCTTTATTTGCGATGTGTGTTCATGGTCATCTTCTGGCTTTCTATTAACTCCAAGTCTGTAAATACAAACCGAATGTTAAGTGTCACGAATTTTGAAATGTTGGGGTTGGTTTGTTTGGGGGAGGAGACTAGACAGCGAGGTCATCGGTTTCATCGGAGTAGGGAAGGTAGTCGGCCATGACCTTTCAGAGGAACCATCCCGGCATCGTCGTCGTAAATGCGAGTCCAGTGTGCATTTGAAATGTCCTGGAGTTTTATTAAGAACGAAATGGCTTAGAAATTATAATGGCCATGGCCATTAGACATATTTTAATTATTACAAAGGACTGCATTTGTTGGGTAATTTCTATTGCCAGCCAAAAGTGACCTTTGAATGTAATATTCATCCCTCTCATCTTGAGTCTGGACATTAATGTGTCATTTTTCTTTTACTGGCAATATCTTTCAGAAAGAGGATGAAACTGGACCTCACCTCCATGAAGTAGATCAGAGATATATAAGCATTTACCGAGGTGTACATGGCTCAATGCATTACCTAACCCCCCTTTCTGAACGCTGGAAACAGTGATTGAGTATGACTCTTGATACACTTCCAAACCCGCCTGCTATTTGGCAGCCATTTCTCACCCAAATTTGGTTGATGGTCTTCCCTTCAGCATCACTACTGTCCTTCGTAGGGTGCTAGAGCAGAGTTCAGAACTGTGTTACACTTCATGGAAGTATACCACATGTAGTTACCATTTAAGAGAGCATCCTTTCCACAATGGCTTCACAAGCATTGTGGGGAGTTGCAGGATATTAGCAGTCCACATTCGAGTTATCAATGAACCTTTGTGAAATTCTGTCCCAGTGGTCTACAGATCGTCAAATACATCCCACATACTCACCGCACCACAGTGCAGCACCAGCGGAGGAAACTGCCGCTGTAAACGCGGCCCATGACTGCAGACAGGGAGAGGGAGAGGGAGAGGGAGAGGGAGAGGGAGAGGGAGAGGGAGAGGGAGAGGGAGAGGGAGAGGAGAGGGAGAGGGAGAGGGAGAGGGAGAGGGAGAGGGAGAGGGAGAGGGAGAGGGAGAGGGAGAGGGAGAGGGAGAGGGAGAGGGAGAGGGAGAGGGAGAGGGAGAGGGAGAGGGAGAGGGAGAGGGAGAGGGAGAGGGAGAGGGAGAGGGAGAGGGAGAGGGAGAGGGAGAGGGAGAGGGAGAGGGAGAGGGAGAGGGAGAGGGAGAGGGAGAGGGAGAGGGAGAGGGAGAGGGAGAGGGAGAGGGAGAGGGAGAGGGAGGGGAGAGGGAGAGGGAGAGGGAGAGGGAGAGGGAGAGGGAGAGGGAGAGGGAGAGGGAGAGGGAGAGGGAGAGGGAGAGGGAGAGGGAGAGGGAGAGGGAGAGGGAGAGGGAGAGGGAGAGGGAGAGGGAGAGGGAGAGGGAGAGGGAGAGGGAGAGGGAGAGGGAGAGGGAGAGGGAGAGGGAGAGGGAGAGGGAGAGGGAGAGGGAGAGGGAGAGGGAGAGGGAGAGGGAGAGGGAGAGGGAGAGGGAGAGGGAGAGGGAGAGGGAGAGGGAGAGGGAGAGGGAGAGGGAGAGGGAGAGGGAGAGGGAGAGGGAGAGGGAGAGGGAGAGGAGAGAAGATCGAACGGAGAGCAACGCGCTTCGTTACAGGATCATTTAGTAATCGCGAAAAGCGTTACAGAGATGATAGATAAACTGCAGTGGAAGACGGGTTTTGTTGTAGTTTCGAGAACATACCTTCACCGAGGAGTCAAGCAGTATATTGCTCCCTCCTACGTATATCTCGCGAAGAGACCACGAGGATAAAATAAGAGAGATTAGAGCCCACACAGAGGCATACCGACAATCTTTCTTTCCACGAACAATACGAGACTGGAATAGAAGGGACAACCGATAGAGGTACTCAGGGTACCCACCGCCACACGCTGTCAGGTGGCTTGCGGAGCATGGATGTAGATATAGATGCAACCAGGCTATATCACCACAAGCGACTGTACCACCACACCATACCGTTGTATTAAATCGTGTCCTGCGCCAGACACCATCATTTGAGCATCCTGCACAGAACTACCTACCACCAGACACACACGTACCGCGAAGACAGATCGGAAGAAAACCACAGGCACCGTATTTAGAAGTTTCAGCACGAGGTCGGTCGGTCGTCCACAGCGGAGCGGCCGGCCAATGAACACGAGTCAACCGCCCGCCCCCCTTCCGCACGCACACACACTGGCCTGATGCCAGCATCTTCCACGGACAGCGGTCGCTCTCTGAACAGGTGTACATCGTGTACACAGGCAGGGCTGGTTTCCCTGGCACAAAGACGTCCGCTGACGGTACTGTTTCAGATCTGGCCGGCTTGCTGCTGTGGTTTCTAAACGAGTTGCGTGCGATCATCTCCGAACTCTCGGATTACAAGAACATTTAATTTCTGAACACTGTCGATGAGAAATCCTTCGTCAATCCCGAATTAATTCACCCATCTCGAAACCGGTATCAGCTGCAACATACGATTTTACACAAAAAAGAAAAAACTACGTACTTGTGACACTTTTGTGCTGAAACCATCGAGAAGCATACGATAAATTTCCGGAATGTCATGTATTTTCACGAAGTTTGCAAGAGTATACCATTTATGCGACTGTTCTCGATACCGATCACATAGCACTTTGCTACAGATCGCTTGCACAGTGTAATACCGAAGATAGAGAGTGGAAATTATATTTGTAGAAACCGTAACATAACAAAGGTAGTTATGTGGGACGCGCTGCAAACCACTGAGTAACTAGAAACTTACCTCATCTGCGAAGATCTTTACATGTCAACTCTAAACTAGAGTAAACTGGTAGTTCCACTCTTGTTTTTTAACGAATACCTATGTCAGTGATTTAACAGATTCCAGATCATCTTTGAACTTTACGAAGTCAACTAAGGTTTTAACACTTGTGACTAGAGATCCAGCACATGTGTCTTCCACCAGTTTCTCACCATCTAGATGCACACAACAAACATAGCTATGTTGTCTCAACCAAATGGCATTACAAGCAGTCAGCCGGTCAGTTTACAAATGGTAGGCATAATTATCCGGCGCAAACACTCGCTCATGTTGAATCTTGTCAAATTTACAGGGAGAACATTCGCAACACGTGCGATCACGAAGGCTGGCCAACACCAAGAGGCGATGCTGACAAGATTCACCGTGCGCAGGTCAGCATCGCGCACGGGGAATCTTGACTGCGCTCGCAGCCTACCACGTTGTGACAAGGAAGCAGACTGCCTCCCACCGCCGCAGTGTCTCAAAATGCTGGTCGCACAGATCTGCCGCAGAAGACAGGAGCGAGGGCTGTGTGGGCGCCCGCTGCTGCTGCCCACTACTCGGGCACTCGCGGGTGCTGAGGTCAAGGTGGTCAGACGACCACACGACTACCGGCAGGGCGCGCATCGCTGAAGGAGCTCCAGGTTCAGCATAGAATTTCTCGTTGTTTTAAGTGACCGAATGTTTGCTTACGATAATGTTGAACCAGTGATAACTTCGAAATTTTTCCGTAATTCGCTCCATCTATCTGGAGTAAAAAAGTCTCGCATTGGCAAGATTCTCTTAAAAAACTACCAAGGCGCTAATAAACTCATTGTACGTTATAATTCGAAAGTGAATGATTGTAGGTCTCTTCTATAATTTACTGAATTTCCAACGAATCGTGAACAAGGGAAGATCGACCTAACCAGAACTAAGCATATCGCAGGTGCGGAACACCGTACCATTCGCTTGTACGACGTGTGGTCAAAAAGTAACGGTAATTTTTGGTTCGCTTGAAAAAACTGTTGTTAATCAACACAACCTTGTGCCCTTCAGATTACCCCCCTTCATGCGCCAGCCCTTTTACCGATCTTGGAAGCACTTCTACAACCCGCTTTCCGTTATGCCGTTCAACTCCGACAACGATTTTGTTTCTACCTCATCAGTGGTGGCAAAACGTCGTTGAAGTCTCGGGGGGCAAGGGGGGGGGGCATGCCCGGCGAAAACGTTGGCTGGGGCCACATAAATGATCTATTTTTTTTGCCAAAAACATCACGTATTTCTTACTGACCGTACGACTCTTGATGCGCTATCTCATTGTAATCGAAGAACTCAGTGAGAAGAAACCTCACATCTGATCGCGATTGTCGAATTTTTTCGGTGTTTGTTCTTCAGGCAGTTTCCACTGATTTCTTCGATTACAATGGGGTAGTGCATCGTGAGTCGTACGGTCAGTAAGGAACACGTGATGTTTTTGGCAAAAAACAGGACAGTTTAGCTCCTATACCCATTATTTGTTACCTGTTAATCTTTATTTAGAAGTTATGTATCGCTGACTTCATTCACCAATTTCTGAGCGACGTCTAAGTGACGTTGCTTTTGGCGGAAGTTCAATAATTTTAGAAAAACTTTCCTGCTAGACGTTTCAAGCCCAAAATATCCGGAAACAATAATACTTGGCATGAGCCGAACGATATGCCGACGTCGTCAGAAACCTCTCTGTTGGTAATTCGGCGGTTTTCCAGAGCCGTTTTCTTTGCTTCTTCCACATGTCCAATATATGTGCTACGTAGTGCAGAACGGTATTCGTCTTCAATGTCTCCCCCAAGCCCTTTGGAACGCTTATACCACCGTACACACTTGTCTTACTTATAGAAGATCCGCAGTCAACGTTTCGATTGCGGTGCTGCACGTTATTCCTCTTTTCAAGCAAAATTTAATTCAAATTCTTTGATACATCATCTTGAAAAGTAAAAATTCCCAGCATTCTACAACACTTTTAACCTTTTCGATTGCCATCAAACAAAACATTCAGAACAGCTGAAAATACGGACATACGTAAGAAGCATGTGTAACAACAAGATGAAAGAGTTTGAAAACCGAATCCATAAAGCCGGCGAAATCAGAAAGTTCGTTATTTTTTTATCAAACTTCATAAAGAGGTATAGTTCTTCGAAAGAAGAAGATACTTTATCACAACTCTCTAAACATTCAGTGCTTAAGAATAAATATGGCCATGCGCTTGGAAAAAAGTAAGTATTTTGGCGCTGGTCGGACGAGTCATTAACTATTTATGTTAGCTCAGTTACGAGGCAGCAGATCTAGTACAGAGCGGTGGTTCGAAGGTTGTCTGATCCCTTCGCAGCATTTTTTTATATTTTGCAGATAGGCTGAAATAATTCTCAATAGATCATATTTACGAGTATTAATATTTTGGTAACGGTATGAAAAGGCAGCGCAAAGGAAAATTAGCAATAGGAAATAAATTTCCGGGGAGGTATATGCAATTGGATACTTATATTATTTTATAGTTCATTTACACGTGCTGTGGTAATATTCGAAGTGAAAAGAGGGACGCAGTAATTGTCTCTGCATCTTGCACGTGTCGTACACGCCACGTTCTTTCGACTTGGGCGACATGGTTGCCTTGAAGTTTCTACAGAGAAACGAACTTTGTTTGCAAACTGTGCGATGAATGTAAACAAAGTGCTACCCATTATTTCGCCCAATTTTGATGAGGATAGCTGGTGATGTGGAATTTTGTTTTTGGATTTGTTAGAGTGCACAGAAGCAACTGAGGTCACAAGCGCCGGTGTTGTTGAAAAAAAATGTACTGTGATGATGTCTTCTCGGTCTATGATTTCTTTTTCACTCTGGATTGGTCGATTTTAGTTCACTGGGACCATAGTGTTTGCGTTTAGCTGCTGAGCGCTATTAAACGCCAGAATGAAACTAATGGAATACCAAGTCCTGTACATTTCAATTACAGTCCTTTCTCGGAAACTTATTTGCAGTATCAAATTTTCCTTTGTCTTTCCTTTTCATGCCTTCCATGAGAATATTAATAAACGTTATGCATTGTGCATTATTTCGGTTGCTTTGCAGTGCCACTGGCGTAAACAAACACTGGAAAGGAAGACAGTTTTCACACAGAGACTCGACCCTGCGACCCTCTGATCATCGTTGTGTATCCCTTCCGCTATGCCAATCGTTGCAGACGGCCCATGCATCCGCCGACCTGCGCTAAAAACGCAATTTTTTTCTAAACGCTTGTCCACAGGGAGCTCCTCTTTCCTTCTTTCATTGTTAAGCACTGTATATACCATAAATCTGGACGGAATCTGTGATGAGTAGGGGCGGTCCCCTGATAAGATTTTATTACCGTCAGATTGCGTCATCTGAAAAATTATAAATCCTTCGAACAAATAAACAACAAAAATTGAGATTTAGCAAACAGCGTAAAGAAGTGAAAACTTATGTTACGCCTTCACTGTCGGTACGCTTTATTATTCCAAGAACCGTACGAAGAATTTCAAGAATGCATCCACTATCATATAAAACGATTTATTTTGGATTAATTAATTTAAACGCGGTCGTACAAGTACCGAAGACGAAGTGCGCTCCATCAGCAAACTGAGGTCACCACAGAGTAAACCGCTGACAAATCCACGATACGGTAATGCAAGACAGTCGAATTAAAATTCCTGAGATTGCTGAGACTGTAGACGTCTGAACTGAGCGAATGCATAGTATTCTTCACTGAGAGTTTACTACGAAGAAACTGTACGAGATGGGTGTCTCGATTGCTCACTGTTGACCAAAAGCACATCCGGCACAGCATTTCAACATAATGTCTGGCGATGTTCGATCAGAATCCGCTAGACTTTTTACGCCGACTTGTGACTATTGATCAAACCTGAAACGATCGGACCATTATACTCCAGAGTCGAAACAGCAGTCAAAACAATGGAAAAAGGCTGCTGAAAGTGCACCACAGAAGTCAAAGACCATTTGGTCAGTTGGTAAGGTGATGGCCATTGTTCTTTTGTGAATTCCAAGGAATAATCATTTTTCTGTTAAATTTATTATTTTAAGCGATTTTTAAAGAATTTAACAGCTATTATATAGTTAAAATAATTTTAAAATGAGATATAATGAATGTATATGACGTTGGTAACACTGGTGAAAAACATTTGCTGACAAAAAACCGTCGATTCTGTTTTTATGTTAACAGATGATGTTTTGTTAACTGTCAACCGAACTTCACTTTCCCGTTTCCTGTGCATGTGCTCAGTACAATGTGTAATCGTGGTTGTAAAAACTCTGTCGAGAGTTTGTTATATTCGGGTCGAATTTGTGATTTAAAAATACAAAAGACACGTTACAGACTCTGTGAAAATGTTTATCTATCATACTCTGGATCTAAACTTTGTGATCAAAACAAATCTTGGGGGGGGCGTGCTTGCGTGCGGTTTTGAAGATCTGAGAAAATGGTCCAAAAAGGAGAGAAAAGCCTTTAGATTTATTCTTTCTATGATATCGAGGGAGCCAAGAAATCATTCCGATAACTGCTACTTTTGCAGTGTTGATATTACTGGTCATAATTCGAAAAACAAGGTTATAAGCTACCCTAACCTTCCGTCCGCCATCCGACCAGTAGGGCATTTTGTCGATTTGCCGGTTCCTGAACCACCAGATGATTTAAATTCTATTCCAACATAAGTATTTTCTGATGTACAATCCGATTTACATGAACCAGATGATGATTAATTCCACTGTAATACACAAAGTCTAGAGGTTAACGATTTGGTTAGGGATCTGGGCTTAACGAAAGAAAAAGCTGAATTGTTGGGCTCTAGATTAAATAAAAGAACTTATTGGCAGATGGAACTAGCATATACATTTATAGAAAGAAAGAGCAGCAATTTCCCAAGTTTTTTTGTTAACAAGAACGTGATTTAGTGTACTGCTCAGACATTCCCAGTCTAATGAATGAGTTTGGTATTGAATACAAAAAGGAAGACTGGAGGCTGTTTTATTACACAATGGTACCATGTACACCTGTTTGACATTTTGTGCATATGAAAGAAAGCTACGAAAACCTAGAAATAGTGCTAAATAAAATAGGCTATTCTGCTCGTGGTTGGATGATATGTGGCGAAGTAACATGCATGCCCCTTAGTCAGCAAGGTGGCTTTACCAAATTTACATGTTTATTGTGTGAATGGGATAGTAGGGTTAGGGATCAACACTGGTGCCGAAAGAACTGGCCTGTGAGGGAGTCTGTAAAACCTGGTGAGAAGGACATTCTACGCAAAAATCTTTTAGATCCATAGTTCTCCTTCCACCTTTACATATAAAGTTGGGCCTAATGAAACAGTTCGTAAAGGCTTTGCCTAAAGATGGACCATGTTTTAAGTATCTCTGCCAAAAGTTTCCACACCTTTCAGAAGCTAAACTGAAAGAAGAAGTCTTTGTCGGATCTGACATTAGAAAATTGATGTCTGATGTTAACTTTGAATCCACAATGACCTTAAAGGAGAAAGAAGCATGAGTATCATTCAAGCAAGTCGTTACAAAGTTCTTAGGACATGAAAAGTTCCAGAATATGTTTCTATTATAGCTACAATGTTGAAGAGGTCTAAAACTTTAGGATGTTTAATGAGCCTGAAAATTCACTTTTTGAACAGTCACCTTGAATACTTCCCGGACAATATTGGAGATGTTAGTGAGGAGCAACGATAGCGTTTTCACCAGGACATTAAAGTGATGAGAAAACGCTACCAAGGCCAACATTATGGGGGACTGCTGTGTCACTTCACCGAGAAGTTCAGCAAGCGACTCATCGCAGAAAATGCTACACAAGAAGCTTCAAAGAAAAATGAGAAAGAAAATACAAACCAATTCCAGCTGACAAGTGAAACTTCTATTAACACGTATCATTGTTTTAAGTAGCTTACTGTAAATATAAACCATGCTTATGTTGTAGCAAAGCGTTTTATTAATTTCCCCGTCACCGTATAGAATACGATTATTATACTACATAGTAAAAAGCATACTGCTCGAAAACTATGGCTGACACAAAAAACTAAGGCTAGATTTGAATTCAGCTCATAAAAATCTCGTGTAAAGATCAGCTCTCAAAGAAAGAAACTTTTTAAATATTTTTTCGTTGGCCTGCGTAATCTTTTACAACGTGCTACCACTGAACAAAGATTTGCGGCTACACGAAGAATTTCCAATTTCGATGTTTTTTTTATCTTCACTGACAGGATGGTTATCATGCACTGGCTTAGTTGTGCACTTCAAAATGTACAAGAGATGTTGATGTAAATTTCGTCTCGCAAGACCGCTCAAGGCAAACAAACATGGCCTTCGACATTTTCTATTCGACACTGTAGTAGACATTTGTACCATCACCGAAACACGGTTAAAACGGAACGAATCGTTCGCACGCCAGGGCTACTCTGTCATTAGAGATGATAGAGACAATGGCTACGACAATGCAGCGTTGCTGGTAAAACAAGGCAGCCACCTTTCCGCTGTCAGTATGGGCACTCAGCATGACCCATTGCAAAGGATGGGTATCCGTCTGCGGATCAAGGACCTCCCTCTGAATTTGATCTCAGTACACAAAGCACCTAATGAAAGCCTTTCCACACAGCAGTTAACAACAATCACTGCCTCGTTCGAAAAACGCCTTCTGCTCCTAGGAGACTAACGAGGGCTGCAGAAATGCCAACACAATGGGGGGAAAATGATAGTGGATGTACTAGATTGGGAAAACCTTACAGTACTAAATGGCGGCTCATCCACACGAGTAGTCCGACCAAATGAAGCTCTGACGGCAGTGGGTTTTAGCATAGCATCAACTGCACTCTGTACCAGAACAACATGGAAAGTAATAGCGGATACTTTCGGTGCGGATCCATTGCCAACTCAAATTATGAAAAACGTACAATTTATGGAGACTGTCAACCGCGCAATCAGACGGAAATTTAACACAAACAAAGCGAACTGGAACCTATTCGAAATACTACTGGAAGAAAAACTAATCTATAGCCTATACTGAGAATCATGAAAGAGTCTATGACGTGTTGGTGTCGCTTATCGATGAAGCAGCGGTAGTCTCAACACCTGAAAAGCGACATATGCGGACAACTACTCGCCAATCACCCTGATTGTGGGGTTCAGAATGTGACGCAGTCCTCTAGGAACGCAAGGAGACATTAAGAAAATACAGAAGTATCTCTAATGACACAAGCTTTCTTGCCATTGAGAAAGCATAAGCTGTAGCCAAGAAAATATTCACGTAGGAAAAACTAAAAATCGTGACAATTTCTGCACTCCAGTCGGCGAAGAAACTGTATTAACCTGGATCTGGAATGTAATACAGAACAATGAAACCTATCAGACAAGAGACATCCGACTTTTAGAATCGTTCTTGTGCATGATAGCTCCACCTGGCGTAACAGACAAGGGGCGAAGTGGAAAGAAGAGAGGAGAAGTGGCATTACACAACCCTTTTCGCTGGAGGAACTCCAGACTGCGCTCTCGCAAGGGAAGGTTACTGCTCCTGATACGGATCCCGATTATACCGACTACCCAGGTTACGGCACATCCCACACAAGGGGAAACTGCTGCTACTCAAATTTTGCAATTGTTTATGGACACAAAAGATCAAAATCGACTCGCTGAAAACACGTCGTGCCGTCGCCATCCACAAGTCGGGAAAAAGGTCTGATAAACGTGAGTGATATCGGCTTTTCAGCACACTACTGTGTTCGGCGAAGGTAATGGAAAGGGATAATACGGCGCTTAGAATGGCGGTGTAAAAACAAGCTATTACCGGAAAAAATACTTTGATTTTGAAAAGCAAAAGAGACAACTGACACTTTCACTGTTGGTTATTGACATACAGCTAAATTTCTCTCTGTCGAATTATATGATAGTTGCGCATTCATAGATTTCATTAGAACATACAACAACGTGTTCTAGTCAATCTTTGGGAAAAAACTGAAGAAACTCCAGATATCAAAACCACTCGTGCCCAACGTTGTATGCTTCCTGTGCAACAGGAAGCCAATCATTCTGCAACACGGAATTACTCTGGGATGCAAAAAAACTAGCAGAGGACTCCCCACAGGGATGAGTCTTGGCTCATCTTTTTATTCAGTCTCTATACAGCAGACCTTCATGACCTCTTTGCCAGTGACATACAATATTACAGTACGCAGATGACGTATGCATATATTTTGAAGCCAGTGCTCTTTAGTCCTGACATCTGAAAAGCACGATGTGATAGTACGTCTGCATGAGTTAATTGTAGGAAGTGCCTTCGGAATATGATAGCAAGTCCTCTCTTTCGATAGTCGTCTCTTTCGATTTTTACTCGACTTAGGATTCCACTTCCCCTAACGATGCAACAGCAGCCAAAACAACTAAATACCTTGGGATGAGTGTTGTTGATAAGTTTATATGGGCTCTTCGTATCTGACGTGTAATTACCAGATGTGAAAACGCCTACAACTGGACTATGGTGGGCCTGTGATCGGTGGAGAGCAACGTCTTTATACCGGTCCCTTCTAAGGACACAGTGATTTGATGCCATGAATGAGCATCAGACAGCACGCTCCAAACACTAGACACTGTGGAGTATAAAGCCTCGCGTACAGTTAATGGAGCCGGCCGCGGTGGCGGAGGGGTTCTAGGCGCGTCAGTCCGTAGCCACGCGGCTGGTACGGTCGCAGGTTCGAATCCTGCCTCGGGCATGGATGTGTGTGATGTCCGTAGGTTAGTTAGGTTTAAGTAGTTCGAAGTCTAGCGGACTGATGACCTCAGATGTTAAGTCCCATAGTGCTCAGAGCCATTTGAACCATTTTTGAACAGTTAATGGGGCGTTTATGTTAAACTCTACGAGCGCATTACTGGTTCAAAGTAATGAACCACCGTTAAGGTTGCGGCGAATATTTCTCTGCGACTGTTTGGACGAATATTAGCACTTTGACGAAAAATTGTGTGTGTGTGTGTGTGTGTGTGTGTGTGTGTGTGTGTGTGTGTGTGTGTGTGTGTGTATGTGTGTGTAAGTAAGATGTTGGATAAATATCAGTTTCCACCGGCCGCGCTTGAATTTATGCAGTTTAAGTTACCAGGCATGGGAAAGTTGTCTTCTACCGCACTAACGTCGACTTTGCAGATTGACGTCAGGTCCAGTTCAACATGTCAAAACCAGGAACCATCAAATGCAACGGCAATGGAATTCCTGTCTCACCACCACGGCGCGTGCGTGGTGTATACAGAATGGGTCCAAGTCTAAAAATGGTTCAAATGGCTTTGAGCACTATGGGACCTAACAGCTGAGGTCATCAGTCAACCTAGAAATTAGAACTACTTAAACATAACTAACCTAAGGATATCACACACATCCATGCCCGAGGCAGGATTCGAACCTGCGACCGTAGCGGTCGGGCGGTTCCAGACTGAAGCGTCTAGAACTGCTCGGTCACACCGGCCGGCGGTCCAAGTCTAAAGAAGTCGCTGCTAGTGCTTATTGGGTACCCCAAAGCAAACAACACAGCCTACACAAGCTGAGTCCACACTACACGATTATGGCAGCCGAGCTGAATGCTATTTTGGAAGCCCTATAATTCACACAGACGTAGACAGCAAACATAGTCTGCATCCCTGATTTGAAACGATCGTTACAGTTGCAGCAGTTGCAGCAGTTGCAGACGTTGTTTCGCGTGCAGAGGAACTATCACAACACTGTGATGGTATTGATGAAAGACCACTCTTGGATACCTGGAATTAAACAAGTAGACGGCCGTGCAAAGCAAGTATCTCTACATGCTGCTCATGGAGCTAGTATATATATGATAAGCCGTTGAGGAGTGGAACAATCTGGACCAATAGTGAATTGATGAACTTGTGGATAGTATGCCACGAGGAATACAGGCTGCATCAATGCATCAATGCATGAGGACTGCTACTGGGTATTAGAGGTACCAGTGTGTACAGCAATCTGGACGACTACCTCTGAAGGTCTCGCTGTATGGTGGTACAACTTGAAATGTGTCGTATTCATGAGCAATATAAATGGCGGAAAAGAAACTTCCTGGCAGATTAAAAGTGTGTGCCGGACCGAGACTCAAACTCGGGACCTTTGCCTTTCGCGGGTAGGTCATCTACCAACTGAGCTACCCAAGCACGGCTCACGCCCCGTCGCAGGAGAGCTTCTGTGAAGTTTGGAAGGTAGGAGACGAGGTACTGGTAGAAGTATAGCTGTGAGGACGGGACGTGAGTCGTGCTTGGGTAGCTCATTCGGTAGAGCACCTGCCCGCAAAAGGCAAAGGTCCCCAGTTCGAGTCTCGGTACGGCACACAGTTTTAATTTGCCAGGAGGTTTCTTATCAGCGCACACTCCGCTGCAGAGTGAAAATCTCATTCTGGCGGAAAAGATGTTTAGGTTGATCTCTGTTCAAATTTTCTGTACAGGTTGTGGTGATGCAAAACTTTCTTTGATGTGTGTATTACTCTTGTGCGCATATAACAATTATTGTTTATTTTTACTTGCCGTTTAATCCCAGTTACATCCAGTTTCTTGGAACATTTGCGCCGGTTTCTGTAGAGCGAATGGGCACGACGTTGCGGACGTGTGACTGTCGTGATACGTGGTATCAGGATAATCCCTGGGCAACGTTTGGTATTCAAAGGACGTTTACATGGCCCATATTTCACGACAGTGTGTGTCCGAAATAGTGTTCCCTGTAAGAGTGCAGCAGTGTGGATGTAACACGTGGCATTTTTACGGTATGGCTTCGCAACATTTCTGTGTGAAAGCGATGATGCAGGCAGTTTCCAAGGTGTCACCGCTGTCACCCAACAACGGTGGAGAATACCTGTTGTGGCCCAACACACGGAGACAGCGCCGCTATGCTATGCCTGGCCAGGTAATCGGAGCGCTGACACAGGTATTATTTCGTGTCAGGTAGAAAAAAATGGCGCATGTTGTAGACCCTCTTGATTTGTTTACGTACAGGAACGTAGATGAGGGCAAACCAGAGATATCCACGAATTTCATGAGTGTGATTGGTACATCTGCGTCCATATACATAAAGTATTACACCTAAAGACTTTAGTCTGAGAAAGGACAGTCCCGCTGCTACAATTGCTACTTATCTGCAGTAGTGAGCCATAAATGTACTTTGCATAGGTTCTTTAGATTTCTGAATTTTCCTGAATTTTCTTCATATGTTTTCTTCTTCATATACACCAGCTTGCCAATTGTTCTTTTATCCCGGGCTTTTTGTAAATTACTTTCCACGTCCTACAAATCTTGTAGACGAATCGCATTTATGAAGTTATAGTTGGCTCACTCTACTTGTGAACCGCAATAAAGCATCTACATAAAGATTTAATTGGTATTTCAAATCATATTAATGAATTGCATGAGCCCTTGCACAATTGATGCAAGATTTTTTTTTTGTGGTTTTAGGGCGCACAACTTCAATGGTCATTAGCGCCCTGACTACGTTAAGAATGCACCGCGAGGCACAAGTTTAGAACAACAACTAAAAGGGAAAACACGATAAAAGACTGACAGGCATAGGATTAAAAAACAGCATCGTCAAATGTCCTTAGAGAGGTTTGTCAAATTGATAAAACGAAGAACGCGAGCAGCTGCTCGCGGGTCATCCGCTAAAATGGCATCTAGAGTACATGGCAGGCCAAGATCAAGACGCAGTGTGTTAAAATCCGGACAGGACATTAAAATGTGGCGGACCGTCAGCAATTGCCCACATGGGCAGAACGGCGCCGGCGCAGCCGTCAGCAGATTGCGATGGGTGAACCGGCAGTGTCCAATGCGTAACCGGGCCAAAACGAAACGAGGTTTCAAGGCCCGAAGCTTGTTGTCTGTAAGTGCAGCCCAATCGGCATGCCACAGCGATAAAATGCGGCGACAAATTACCCTGCTACAATCCGACGAAGGGACACAACAAGAAGCTGTCCGAGGCTGGAGGACCGCAGCCTTGGCCGCAGCATCTGCAGCTTCGTTCCCAGGGATACCGACATGGCCAGGAACCCACATGAAGCTAACCAGAGAACCGACGTCCACCAGCTGCTGAAGAGAGCGTTGGATCCGGTGCACGAAAGGGTGAACCGGATACGGATCACTGAGGCTCTGGATGGAGCTCAGGGAATCGGAGCAGATGACATAAGCAGAATGTTGGTGGCGGCAGATGTAAAGAACAGCCCGGTAGAGGGCAAAGAGCTCAGCTGTGAAGACCAAACAATGGCCATGGAGCCGGTATTTGAAACTTCGTGCCCCGACAATAAAGGAACACCCGACCCCGTCATTGGTCTTTGAGCCATCTGTATAAATGAAGGTCATATTAATGAACTTCGAACGAAGTTCAACAAAACGGAAGTGGTAGACCGAACCGGGGGTAACTTCTTTTGGGAGCGAGCTGAGGTCAAGGTGAACGCGGACCTGAGCCTGGAGCCAAGGTGGCGTGTGGCTCTCGCCCACTCGAAAGGTTGCAGAGAGTGAAAAATTAAGTTGTTGAAGGAAGCGACGAAAGCGAACTCCAGGGGGTAGCAGGGCAGAGACATACAACCCGTATTGACGGTCGAGAGAGTCGTCAAAAAAGGAACGATAAGACGGGTGGTCGGGCATTGACAGTAGCCGACAGGCATACAGACAAAGCAGTATATCGCGCTGGTAGGTGAGTGGCAATTCGCCAGCGTCAGCATGAAGACTCTCAACGGGACTAGTATAAAACGCTCCGATTGCGAGTCGTAAACCCCGATGTGTGGAGTTGAGGCGGCGTAAGATGGATGGCCGTGCAAAGGAGTATACGAAGCTCCCATAATCCAGCTTGGAGCGGACGATCGACCGATATAGACGAAGTAGGACGGTTCGATCCGCTTCCCACGACATACCACTGAGAACACGGAGGACATTTAAAGAACGGGTACAACGGGCAGCCAAATATGACACATGTGGAGACCAGCTAAGTTTCCTTTCAAATGTAAGACCTAAAAATTTTGTTGTCTCCACGAATGGGAGAGCAACAGGACCGAGTTGTAAGGACGGTGGGAGAAACTCTTTGTAGCGCCAGAAGTTAATACAGACCGTCTTCTCGGCAGAAAAACGGAAGCCATTGGCGACACTCCAGGAGTAAAGACCGTCAAGAGAACGCTGAAGACAGCGCTCCAGGACACGTGTACACTGCTCGCTGCAATAGATGGTAAAATCGTCCACAAAATGGGAGCCTGATACATCAGCTGGGAGGCAATCCATTATTGGATTGATCGCTATGGCGAAGAGAGCGACGCTCAAAACTGAGCCCTGTGGCACTCCATTCTCCTGGTGAAAGGTGTCTGACAGGACAGAACCCACACATACCCTGAACTGTCGATCCATTAAAAAGGAACGAATAAAAAGAGGGAGGCGACCGCGAAGGCCCCATGTATGCATGGTGCGGAGAATGCCCGCCCTCCAACAGGTGTCGTAAGCCTTCTCCAAATCAAAGAACACAGCCGCAGTCGGGCGCTTCCGCAAGAAGTTATTCATAATGAAGGTCGACAAGGTAACCAGATGATCAACAGCAGAGCGGCGCCTACGAAATCCACATTGTACATTGGTAAGTAGGCGTCGAGACTCGAGCAGCCAAACCAAACGAGAGTTAACCATTCGCTCCATCACTTTACAGACACAGCTGGTAAGCGAGATGGGTCGATAACTGAAAGGCAAGTGCTTGTCCTTCCCCGGTTTAGGAATCGGGACAACAATAGACTCGCGCCAGCATGCAGGAACATGCCCCTCAGTCCAGATGCGATTGTAAGTACGAAGAAGAAAACCTTTACCCGCAGGAGAAAGGTTCTTCAGCATCTGAATATGAATAGAATCAGGCCCTGGAGCGGAGGACCGTGACCGGGCAAGTGCGTTTTCGAGTTCCCGCATGGTGAATGGGGCATTATAACTTTCACGATTCGAGGAGCGGAAGTTAGGTGGCCTAGCCTCCTCTGCTTGTTTGCGGGGGAGGAAGGCAGGGTGGTAATGAGCGGAGCTCAAAACCTCTGCGAAAAAGAGGCCGAAGGCATTGGAGACATCCTCCGGGGCCACAAGGACGTCATTCGCGACCATCAAGCCAGAAACTGGTGAGTGGACCTTAGTGCCAGATAGCCGGCGCAGGCTACCCCAGACAACAGAAGAAGGAATAAAACTGTTGAAGGTGCTTGTGAAAGCAGCCCAGCTGGCTTTCTTGCTTTCTTTAATAATACGACGACACTGTGCACGTAATCGTTTATAAATGATACAATTCGCCACTGTAGGGTGGCGTTTAAAGGTGCGTAAATCACGTCGACGAGCACGTAAAGCGTCTCTACATGCTGCGGTCCACCAGGGGACCGATACGCGACGTGGACAAGTAGTAGGGTGAGGGATGGAATATTCAGCAGCAGTGAGAATGACTTCCGTGAGGTGGGCGACCTGACGATCGCAGCTTGTGAAGGTTTGATCCTGATAGGTCGCCCTGGAAGAGAAGAGCCCCCAGTCTGCTTTGGAGATGTTCCAACTAGATGAGCACAGGTAGGGGGTATCCTGCAGGAGATGGATAACACACGGGAAGTGGTCGCTCGAATATGTATCAGAAAGTGCATACCAATCAAACCGGCGTGCAAGTTGGGTAGTACATATAGAGAGGTCTAAATGGGAATAGGTGTGAGATGTGTCCGAAAGAAAAGTAGGGGCGCCAGTATTGAGGCAGACAAGAGTGAGCGGGTTGAAAAGGTCTGCTGACAGGGAGCACCTCTGGCAGGATGCCGGAGAGGCCCAAAGGGGATGGTGGGCATTGAAGTCTCCAGTTAACAAAAATGGGGCAGGTAGCTGAGCAATAAGCTGCATCATGTCTGCCCTGGTAACGGCAGATGACGATGGCGTGTAGACAGTACAAATGGAAAATGTAAAAGCGGGGAGAGTAATGCGGATGGCAACTGCCTGCAGGCCAGTGTGCAATGTGATGGGATCGTAGTAAATATCATCCCGGACCAGCAACATAACCCCATCATGAGCCAGAATACCTACCACAGGGGGTAGGTCAAAACGCACAGAGGTGTAGTGTGTCAAGGCAATTTGATCGCATGGGCGTAGCTTCGTTTCCTGGAGGTCTACGACGAGCGGACGGTGCAAGTGGAGCAGCAACTTCAAGTCCTCTCGGTTGGAGCGAATGCTGAGAATATTCCAGTGAATAAGTGCCATCGTAAGAAGAAAAGGGAGATGAAAGAAGGGGGTCACCTCGAAGGCCGCTGAGGGCCTGGCTTCGAGCGAGCACTGCCGCCGCTATCAGTAGGCGGACAGTCATCGTCCATTGGGTCTATAGGTTCATCGGCCATCTTGGTAAGATGGCCGGTAGGGGGAGCTTCCTCCGCCGGTGAACGGCCAGGTGTTCGGCTACCAGCGGTGCGGCCAGGCGAAACGGATTACGGCCTGGGGCGGCAACCGCTGGGTGGCGCAGGAGAAGAAATGCGCGGTGGCGGAGGAGGAGAACTGTGCTTCCTATGAGCCTTCTTGGAAGGTCGTTTGGTGGAAGTACCGGTCCAAGGCTGGGAGGTCGAGGTACGTAGGAAGTCGGCACGGGACGGTTCCTTCTTGAAGGCCCGTGAATCTGACTTCTGGGTCTTCGTCTTAGCAGATGCTGATGAAGGGGCTGGTGTCTGTGGGGTGATGGGAGGAAGAGGAGACGTCGACGGCGCGATCTTAGCACTGGCCGAACGGACGACCGTGGTGCTGAAGGTCAGATCGCATGTCTGGATTGCCACCTTCCTGGTAGTCCGAGGAGAGGCGAGGACAGTACTGTATTTCCCCGCTGGGAGCAGCGTGGGCTTCCTACTAGCCAATAGCTTGCGAGCAGCCGAGGTGGACACTTTCTCTTTGACCCGAATTTCTTGGATACAGCGTTCGTCCTTATAGACAGGACAGTCGCGGGAGGATGCGGCATGGTCACCCTGATAGTTCACACAACGAGGAGACGGAGGTGGACAGTCACCCTCATGGGCATCCCTGCCCCAAGTGAAACATTTAGCCGCATTGGAACAAGACTGTCATGTGTGATTGAAACGCTGACACTGGTAGCAGCGCGTAGGTGTCGGGACATAGGGGCGAACAGAAATAACCTTGTAGCCCGCCTTGATGCGCGATGGCAGCTTAACACTGTCAAAGGTCAAGAAAAGTGTCCGGGTCGGTACAAGGTCATTGTTGACCTTTATCATGACCCTATGGACAGCCGTCACGCCCTCCTCAGCGAGGAAAGATTGAATCTCCTCGTCAGTCAATCCGTCGAGGGATCTAGTATAGACTACACCACGAGACGAATTCAAAGTTCGGTGAGCCTCCACCCGGACAGGGAACGTGTACAGGAGTGTGGCCCGAAGCAGTTTTTGTGCCTGAAAGGCGCTCTCAGTTTCTAGCAATAAGGTACCGTTACGAAACCTGGTACAAGATTTGACAGATCCGGCTATGGCATCTACGCCCTTCTGGATAACGAAAGGGTTGACAGAGGAAAAATCCTTTCCATCCTCAGAGCGAGATACGACGAGGAACTGTGGGGCAGGCGGTAGTACTTTTGTCACTGGTGGCTGGTCAAGTTTCCGTTTTTGGGCAGAAGTCGAGAGAGATGGAGTGAAATCCATTGCGGAGGAATCCCCCATGATTGCCAGCGTCTCCGATGGCGCGCTCCTTCCTTGTGGGGACCCTCTCAGAGGGCACTCCCGCCTTAGGTGAATGTTTACACCTCAGGTCACACCTCCCGTGAAACAGACGGAGGGACCAATCGGCATGGTCAGAAGGTATCAGCTCAGGCAAACACCCCTCCCCGGGCCTGGCCTTTAGCAGGGGGTACGTGCGTGCCTTACATGTCTACCCAGGGCGGGGAATTGCGCGTTACCCCGTCACCGGCTACGCGTGCGAACGCGTGGGTCGGCCTTCAGGCGCGCACAGGGAGGAAGGAAGAAGAGGAAAAGAAGGGAGAGAGGGAGAGAGAGGACAGACTGTCTCAAACGCCTAGGCGGAGACCAGAGAAGGCAAGGAGAAGAAGGCAAGGAGAAGAAGGCAATGAGAAGGCAAGGAGAAGAAGGCAAGGGAAAGAGTAGGGAAGACAGTGAAGTGGAGAAGAGCAAAGAAAGGAACCAACGAAAGGAAGGAAGAAACGAGAAGTGAAAAAGCAAAATGACCGCAAATAGAGGTCGTGGAACCGTCCGTCTCCGGACGCAGGCGCTAACTACCCCCTTGAGGGGGAGGGACTCCCTTTAGTCGCCTCTTACGACAGGCAGGAATACCTCGGGCCTATTCTAATCCCCGGACCCGCAGGGGGGAATTGTTGCAAGTGTTTCGTACCTAGAGGCATAATTTATCGTTGACTAGAAGTGTGTCAAACTTCTGTATGAATCGTCTGTAGTCAAACCCCAATGGATGATCAGTAACCCAATTGTAAACTGGTACAGTCATGTCTTAGTACTGGTATCGCCAATCCTCGTACCAGCTGCTTTTACGACATATTCAAGCGTCTTAATTTGAAACTGCTTTTCTATTCCTGAAGTACAATATTCGTGTTCCACAGTCTTTAATGTAAAATGTGTCCTCAGTGTTTCCTGGAAGATAGAGTCTTCATTTAAAGGAATGTTCATCAGCCGTTAGTGGGTGCGTTTGACATAACTGGATAGAGATTGATAGGTGGGACTCAGGTGGTCGCTCTTGGGTTTCCAGACACACTGAGGTCAGGCTACTCTCGCATTGTGTGCCACCCTTGCACCTGCATTACACCATACATTTGCCGAAGATCTTTCGTAAAGGTCATGTTGTACGAAGCTGACAAATGAAATCCTTAAAGGCCCAATAAAATTCCTAAACGTTGGATTTGGCAGATGCTAAACTTCGTTCAGGAATGACCAGCAGAGCAGTAAAAGTGTTAGGCTTGTGGAAGTGCATTGCCGAATGATAGCACATTACCTGATCCTTGCACGTCCCTGCAGCAAGTGTATGAATACAGCAGAAATTATAAGAGGCGTAACTTTATTTTTTTTTAATTTCTTGGCTTTCTGAACGTGCACTTACAGCCAACCAAACACAGGAAATGTTATTACAGTTGGTTTCGACAGTTCATTTAAGACATTATTTGAATTCTCGTCCTGGTATGATGTAACATAGGATTAAGAAAGGTCAGATCCGACATAAAACAAGATTTACAATCAGAGTACACGAAAACGAGTGAACAGGACGAAAATGGAACACAAGATACACAGTGCTAGTACTATAAAAATTCTACTGGTAACACAACAAGAAATGATAACTCGCCGTTGGTTCACAATTGGGATATTCCCAGGTCAGTCCACATTGATGACTATATATCTAAATTAGCAATAAAATTTTCTTTGTATGTTCTCTGAGAATTGTTTCAAAAGCTTCGGATAGAGAATCGAATGCTTGTACAGGTCTGTAAGTTCCATCTACACAGAACAAAACAGCAGAACAGTTCACAAGAACTAAAGTTGTGCATTACAGCCACACGCATTGATACACCAGTACACAGGCAAGTACACAGCGGCATAAATTTAGAGACTGAGCATTCCATATTCTACAGAGTGGCAGATACTGTCAATTGAGATTTGGTCTTCCTCTGGCATTGTAAGTAAATTAAGCATTAATTAGCAACTGGGAGCTATGTCCTGATGTTGGCACTGTTGTCGAATTCGTATGGTAGCTTATATGCTGCTACAGCGTTCGGTGTCAACAAGCGTCGGTGGCTGCTTGGGAACACACGACAAAGAGCACGAAGATTACTTGTAAGGACGTTGATGTGATACGTTCCCCCGAAGACATTGCATAAATATGTGGTTGGATGACGCTTATGTCGAGTCGATGAAAGTGTTTGTTTTGAACTTCTGATGGTGAAATTTCAGCCGTACTGAAATTTTTGTGAAGCTCATTGATGTTTGTTTCGTATGATGCTCTGGAACTCTCGGAAATGTCGGACGAAATAACGTGTAGTGATCGCCTTCGATTTTAGATGTCTGCGACCATTCCTCTTACCAGTCCAAAGACAACTGCTTCGTGAGCATGGATATCATATATATACTAGCTCCATGAGCTGCTTGTAGAGATACTTGCTTTGCACGGCCGTCTACTTGTTTAATTCCAGGTATCCAAGAGTGGCCTTTCATCGACACCAACACAATGTTGTGACAGTTCCTCTGCACACGAAACACAACGTCTGCGACTGCTGCAACTATAATGATCGTTTCAAATCAGGGATGCAGACTGTTTGCTGTCTACGTCTGTGTGAATAGTAGATTCGGCGCAAATCCCTCAGAGTAGTTGGTGGGTGTCGTCCTTAAACAACCCTTTCCAAACTATTCCAGGCAGGTTCGATAGGGTTCTTGTCTGGAGAACATGCTCGCCACTAGTCCAGTGACGTTATCCTGAAGGAAGCCATTGACAAGATGTGCACGATGGGGCGCGAGTCGTCTTCCATGAAGACAAATGCCTTGCCAATACGCTGCCGATATGGTTGCACTATCGGTCGGAGGATGGCATTCATGTATCGTATAGCCGTTATGGCGCCTTCCATGACCACCAGCGGTGTGCGTCGGTCCCACATAATGCCACCCCAAAACAGCAGGGAACCCCCACCTTGCTGCACTTGCTGGACAGCGTGTCTCCAACGATTGTCTCGAAGGCATATGCAACACCCATCGGTGAAGAGAACGTGATGCCAAACCTGAGCGGTACATTCGGTTCATGTTGGGCCCATCTGTACCGCGCTGCATGGTGTCGTGTTTGCAAAAATGGACCTCGCCATGGAAGTCGGGAGTGAAGTTGCGCATCATGTAGCCGATTGGGCACAGTTTGAGTTGTAGCTCTACGTCTTGTGGCTGCACAAAAGCATTATTCAACATGGTGGCGTTGCTGTCAGTGTTCCTTCGAGCCATAATCCGTCGGTAGCGGTCATCCACTGCAGTAATAGCCATTGGGGAGGGAGGGGGGGAGGGGGGAAGTGAGCGATGGGTGCCATCGGCAGTTCCTGTCTCTGTATCTCCATGTCCGAACATCGCTTTGGTTCACTCTGAGACGCCCAGACACTTCCCTTGTTGAGAGCCCTTCCTAGCGTAAAGTAACAATGCAGACGCGGTGGAACGCCAGTATTGACCGTGTAGGCATGGTTGAACTACAGAAAACACAAGACCTGTCCCTGCTTCCTGGTGGAATGACTGGAACTGATCGACTGTCGGACCCCCTCGTTTAATAGGCGCTGCTCCTGAATGGTTGTTTACATCTCTGCGTGGGTTTAGTGACATCTCTGAACAGTCAAAGTACTGTGTCTGTGATACAATATCCACATTCAACATCTATCTTTAGAAGTTCTGGGAACCAGGGTGATGGAAAAGGTTTTGTGACGTGTTATTTTACTGAATACGTTTACGTATATTTTTAGTCAGAGTTAGAAATGATACCAACGTGTACATAGATGATTCATATTTCTCATCACGGTACACGTGAAAGATTGTGAGCGAAACTGGATGATGAGGACAGGGCGCAGCCCATACGCTAGTTCGGGAACTACGGATTGAGGATGAGCACGAAGCCGGGACATTCCTCCGATTGACGAGCGGTGAGGTGCGGTTTCTTCTAGACTCCGTCCATAGCGAGACAAAAGTGAGACGAGCAGTAAGATTGCACCACAGTGATTGTTGCCTACCGTTTCACTGTGAAAGCTTGGACTACCTTACCTTAAAATATTTTGTTTCACAAAAACGGTAGATTTAAATGTACTGCGTTCCGATAACAATCAGCATTTTTCATGTGATTCGTGCTGCAACCTACAGTATCCCTTTCGAGACCCTGTTTGCAGAATAGGCAGGATCATTAAAGAAGCAGCTACGGTGCTCTGTAGGGATGTGAACATCTAAGCAAACAATCTGACTGGAAAAGAAATAAATCTCATTATTTATTATGAATTCCAACATTGGTAATTTTTCCATTGATATTTTTGGAAGTTCTGGTTCTGTATTTGCTTTGTCGTGTAATACGTATTCATTATTTTTTCAACTATGCTCAAAATACAAAGAAATTCCGGCTACACATGCATAACAGATTGCTGAAAACGCAGTTACACTACATAGAATTTCTGCAAATAGTTAAATCTTACTGACAGCTCTTTCTCATCGAGAATGGTGGTTTCTTACATATCTAACAAAGCGCAGAAGACTGGCCACAAAGATACAGCGCCTACTCGTCATCACCGATTTCGTCTAAATTTATGGTGTACGTAGGTCTTGGCATGAAATAAAAAGGCCAAGCGTTGAGAAAATATTACATGCACTTTGCTATTGCAACTCTGTGACGTCTATTTTTATTGCAAGAAAAAGAATTTGATCAAAAAGCTACAAAACTGCTCTTATCTCACAGAATGATAAAAATAAATCACATTCCGTGAAGACTACATCTTTGTGCGTCACCAGCTATACTATTTGGCGAAACGATGCGTTACGCAACAAACTGTGCGGTAGAGAGAACCTTTCACGAATGTGAATCAAGTTTGCTTCGCTATAGAAAATTTTAAGTAAAGTTGTGCAATAAAAAAGAGGCGTTCATAACGTGTGTAAGATACTGAGAAAATTAGTGCTCCTTGCTTTTACGATGAGTATCACTACAGCAAGTGTAAATTACTAACTGTGCAGTAATGAAGTATTCAGTTTTTTATACGAAGTTCTTGTGTACGTCTTACAATCCTTACCTGGAAATTTGTTCGCAGTACCACATTGTCCTCTGCTTTCCCTTTACACGCCTTTTATGAAAACATTAACAAATGCAATATATTGACCTATACTTCGGTTTATTTGCAGTGCAAGTGACGTAAAGTTCGAAGGAAAAATTGTTGCACATACGAACTCAACCCCACGACCTTCTGATTACCGTTCTGCACGACATGCATCGTCCAACCAGCACCAAAAATACTGTTTTTCTGAACGTTTGTTGATCTGGAGTTCCCACTTGCGTCACTTTAATTTCTAGTCAAGTCCTGCATACATCATGTACCTGAACGAAATCGTGGTGAGCCTGGGCGGTACCCTTGTCATTGCCAGAGCAGATTTCGAGAGGAGCTGAATTTTCCCCTCATCGTCTCGACGCGCTACATGGAAAGCACGTGATAACAAGCTCGACTAATAGTCCGAGCCTTTTTATAAACGTAAACGGTGGCATGGAACTGTTCTTTTGGAAATGGCAGATGCAAACTATATGTTTGCGTTGACTATGGTTGCAATGTGTGAGTATCTGACAGATGCATTTTCTAACAGTGCTTTGTTTAAGAAGCTAAAACAGTGAACTATTCTCCTGTCGAACGCCTCACCACTTCCTGGTAGGAGCATTCCAGTTTCATAAATTATAGTCAGGGATGATACTTAAGCAAGTAAGTCTTTCTTGCTGAATCTAGGCTCTATTAGACGTCAACCTGCCGCAGAGCGTGTTTTTAACCGCCGGCTCTACTAAAAAGTTTCGGCATTTTAGTTATTAGTTTTAGGGTATTTAGAAAGCCATTGTACTTTAACCCAAACACAGTATCAAACAGTCTTGACTAAGTGTTCAGTCCATAACTTCTTACTGGTTCAAAACGTGTCCTCTTGTATGGGTAATGGGACGCGTGACTGTGGATTCCATAAACAGAGATCTCGTGCCAAATCTCAAGCGTGATGGATGCAATAACGGAAATTGCTTTTCCACTGCAACGAGGGAAACTAAAAAACGCGCCTATATCGCGAAAATATGCGAGGGACGGGTTTAGGGACTACAGCTATTGAAAGTGAACGGAGATCTCAGCGAGCCAAGAACTGCAAGGTTTCTGGGAATAAAGGCTTTCGGGAGACTGAAATAAGGCCAAATACTACTGTGATTTTCGTTTTGTCTGTACCTACTTGCTCGGATTCTCATATTACCTAGTTCTTCGTCAATCTCATAATGAGAGCAAAATGGGGGTGAGCGTATTTACTACCAATCCCGTGCCTGCTTTCGGTGTAGTTTACTGTGCAGCTGCCTCTGAAATACCCTGCGGAAAACAAAAATTCATCTTTAACTACCTCCTGAGCTTCATTTCCCTCCTCCTACAGAATCAATAACAGAACCGCAAACCAACGCAAAACAATTATGGACTTACCCACGTACTGTACAGCGCAATAAAATTTTTTTTACGTGATTCTTAGGCAATCTGCTGAATGTTTGCCCTCAGTATTTCCAAACATGTTCAAGTTTCTTGAGGGAAGTCATTGTCCTGCGTATACGATTTTTAATTTTGAAACGAACACTTATTTCATGATTTTTCGCTATTAGCTAATTTTGTCACATTGTTCATTTTCAAGATACCTGGTTGTCACATGACGAAAGTTGCAGCAGCTTCAAGAACAGATAAGAGTCAGAAATCTACGTAAAACCTTCTACAAACCGCCATGACTGCGAGAAACTGTCATCACATATCTTCCACATATTTGTGAGAGGGAAGTTCCGTCTAATCACATATTTAAGAAGTCACTTGGGACAGCGGTGGTAACTGTCACAACCTACAGACGCATCACTAGACAGCACACTCCACATAAAATGTAAAAATATGAATTAAATTTGGTATCACCGTTAAATGGCGTTACAGCTTTCACAGATGCCAATTCTGTATGTCAAGTGATTAATTGCAACCCTTGTAAGGGTCTTTGTCGCTGTTCCACCATAAAACGCATTAAAATCCGTTGGCTCGTACTTCAAACAGATCGTCCAAACAATAAGACGCAACTTTATTAATGTTTCTACCACATGCAGTATATGATTAGCAGACGTGAGAATTTTTTTCTTTACAACGTAGTCTTACCTCCATCCGTAGTTCAAGACAGTATTTTGTCTAGAAGCTTCGCATATCTCTCAAACATTTTAATCATTAGATTTTCTGCCCAACTTAGTTCAGGCATACGTAGTAATGAGCCTTTGGCCAAGGGTTTATTTCTTTTGTTTAAGCTTTTTATATCTGACGAAACACTCGTGCAGTTGAATTCGCTAAAATGAGTCATTTAATTTTAAAACGTTGACAGTGTCATGTGCAATTTTATTTGAAATGAGAGCTAACGGTTTTTAATGTGCTTTTGGCTGGCATAGCGACAAAGACCAGTCATTTCAACCTGAAACGAGCGTTTTACGAATTGTTTTTTAGTACCTGTCCCTTTGGCATGAAACCACCGATTCTGTGGCAAGACCGACCTTATGAAGATTCTACAGTTTCAGTGACGAAATTAAGCAGACTGGTTCCAATGACAATGTACTTTGAGACTAACATTGATGTCAGCTTCAGCAAATTAGCTGTCATGGAACTCAGCTATATTAAGATCATACAACCGTAAAAATATACTTTCCTTTGACACCAGGGTCTCAGCTTCTAGATCTACCTGGATACATCACGCAACAATTCTCAAAATTGCTGGTGACACTGGATAAGTAACGTGGACTTCCCATTACTCAAACTAGTTTCCACAACACACAGAATAAAAAACAGTTCTTACAAAACAACAAAAAGTGTTGAAAAGAAACGAGCTTTGAATAACAGCAAGATCAAATTTCATTAAAAATAAGGTAGCTAGGAGGGATTGGATACACTATCCCACGCGGAAGCGTCAGATAAACGGGAAAAGCTTAGTGCATAGTGCAGTACGCTAATATCGTAAAAATATCAAAAGCAGTATGTATTCTTTATGATAAGAATTTCTTATCACCAGCAGAAAATGTTATGGGCATCTACCATGAGATACCAAACCATACCACTCAAAACCGTGAAGTTTCAACCTGAGAAGGTTATGGGAAACGAAATAAGCAAGGTAATCCTAACATTAAAGAACAAATACTCAGCTGTGACGTCGAGCCCTGAAGAAAGTGCATAGAAGGAACCACAACTTGCCTCAATCTGTAGTATTAAGGAGAAAATCTTAGGAGTCTAAAAAAAAAAAAAAAAAACACTGTTAAACCAGTGCTAAGAAGCGAAGTAACCTACAATAAAGGCTTCAAACTAGAGCTCAGTATCATTGTCCCCTAGATTTAATATGGTTTTTGAAATGGTTATTTTAAATAAATAAAAGCAGCATGACTTTAGGAAAGAATGGATGAAGGAATGAGAAGAAGAGGTATAATATTAAATCTTTCCAAAGCCTCTGACAGTCAGCCGTGGGTCGCTCATGAAATTTAAGGCATACAACATTCAAGACTTGTCTATGCAGTCACTGTTAACTTACTATAGCAAGCAGTGCACCGAATTACTACTACTACTACTACTACTACTACTACGACAGTTCTTCCACCTTCATCTGGTAAGCTATGCTTAAGACACCACCACCCTTTTATTTTACCAGCAAAGCTGAGGGATTAGAGGCAGTTGAAACTGAAGGAGTGACAGAAGTAACCACGTATTTTCCTACATTGAGGCCTAAATCCTCAAGTCAGTAAATCTGTTACTAACATTAAAACAATTTGCTCTAATGAGGATAAAATAATATATGTAATATTAAATAGGAAGAAATAGGTAACAAAGTTCTTTGTGTCCATCTGCACAAAAATTTTCGTCACGTAAACCACATCTATTCTGTGTGCGAGGAAATAAGCGGTAGGTTCCACCTGATACGCGAAGTGGCAAAAACAGTTCCAGCTCAATCCCTAAACATGGGATAAATTGTTAATCACGATACTGAAGTGTGCGGCCGCGTGGCAGGACAACACCTGAATACACTGTTGGTATTGTAGATAAGGGCAATGAGGTTAATGCACAGACTAAGGTCCGGAGAGTCCTCGTCTGACATATTTAACATTATATTCCTTATATTTGTATTAACTTACTATAGTTTTTGTGAACAGTAAAAACAAAGCAAGCAAATGTGATACACGCAACTACGACACTAGAAGTGGGATAACAAGATCATGCCGAGGACAAAATTAAACATAAGAATAGTCCATATTTTAATAGGTATGTATGGTTCAACAAGCTGCCACATACTTTAAAAATTTGTGAAACAGGGGGTTAGCTTTCCTAGTAAATACCTGTTTGCACTAAATGAATTCCAAGCTGAAGGCCCTCGATTGCAATATGTAATATGTAAAGATGAATGTATTGTGTATCACTGCTGTATGTACTGTTTATATTAACTCAACTAACGAATGACGTTTGGAAAAGGGA
Source organism: Schistocerca serialis cubense (assembly GCF_023864345.2). Lineage (NCBI taxonomy): Eukaryota > Metazoa > Arthropoda > Insecta > Orthoptera > Acrididae > Schistocerca > Schistocerca serialis. The sequence continues at coordinate 61,879 of NW_026047559.1, forward strand.
CCAGCTTAATAATGGTAACAGTACTTACTCTACCCAACACCACATCGAAAGTAGTTCACAGGGGCGACTTCTGAAGCATTCCATATAAAAACTGGCTTCAGACAAAGTGACAGGCTAACACTACTACTCTTCAACTGTGCACTGGAATATGTAATGAGCGAATGGTAAGAAGATAACCGAAAGAAAATAATTGTGTGTGCGACAAATGAAGTTTCAACTTCTTGGGATTTGCTGATGCTCTTGCTCGCCTAGCCAACAATACTCAGGAAATAATACAAGTTAAATAGCTACAAGAAACAGCACAGGAAATTGACCTTAAAATGTCATTTGGAAAACAAGATTACGTTGTCTTATCCGACTTGCAAATTAAATTACAATATAACAGGGAATCGAAACTGAGATACGTATTGGACACCTCCTCTCCCCCTTGAATTTGTGGCCGTGACGACAAAGATTCGTAGAACAGCCCTTTGTCTAGTTTATGTTACAAAGTGGCAAAGCCAACTAATGCGACAGTAGAAAGTATGGTCAAGGTAACAAATTACCTAGTAGCGAAGACTAATATCTACATCTGTGCCATATTGAAAAACGGATGGGGGGGAGGGGGTCCAATACGCAGCTTTTACCCAAAACTTAATAAATTTGAATATTTAGGTGAAATCGTAACAAACAATCTAAATGAGAACTAAAAATGGCAAAATACAGCAATTGAAGAAAGAAAAATACATTACTAAACAACAAAAAAGCGTGTCTATAGATGCTAAATTAAAAAACTATGAAACAGTTACACGACCAGAAATAACATATGCAGCTAAAAAATCTTCAAAACTACTACAGCAGAAATGGAGCAAAGACAGAAAGAAGAATTAGGAGACCAACAATATCTCAGTAAATGGGCATCGGAGAATATACATAGACATACATAAAATCATTGGATAGTAACTCTGAAGTAAACAATACACAAGAAAACAGAACTAATAACTAACACCATCAGGAAGAATCGCGTATCGTTCTTTGGACATCTTATGAGAACACCACAGGAAAGAATTAGTACAGGAGTAATAGAAAAGCTGTGGAATAGTAAGAGCAACATTATATGCGTCACAGAAATTTAGGAAGACATAAGAACTCCAAATTATAGAGGATAACTAAAAAAACCAAAATACTGGAAGACAGACAAACCAGACCCCAAACGAAGATCAGGGGAAGAACTATAGGAAGAGTCGTCTCGTAAGAAGAAAGAAAACATCCGAGAGAACGCAGAAATATCGACCAGACAGAGTAAAGCACCCTTTACGTAACAAATTTTAACACTCCTTGCACAACCACTGTGTTATTAATCGCCATATTTAATTATTGCTGAACAATTGTATTGCAGAGCACCACCAAGAAATTCTATAAACCTTCGTAAATTTAATGGAAGTGCTTACATCAAGTACATAACTTAATAATTATGATTAAATAGTCCACGGAGCCGGTCGAAAATGGAAATAATTCGTTTAGTCTCAAATTTTCGAGCAGTGGCAAAAGGGAGCGCCGTGAGCAACATACTAAGAATTCTGATAGGAGGAAAAGCGGTGGGGGAGGATAGTGTGTGAGGAAGTTAGTGTAGTTGGAGACCACTTTTGTACGCGTTTCTGTAACAACTCGAGAACAGACTACTATTACAAATGCATACCGTTAAAGCATTGAACTGCATTACATACGCTACAAAAATGCTCTATTCATTTTGTTTTAGTCTGCGCGAATACAGCTAGAAAATATTGAAGATCTCGTATGACATGGAGGCCCTGTAACTTTGGTGTTTCGTGTAGGTAAAGCGTGGTATTGCCGCCACCCCTCCCCCCCCCCCCTTCTCTCTCTCTCTCTCTCTCTCTCTCTCTCTCTCTCTCTCTCTCTCTCTCTCTCTCTCTCCCCCACCCCCCCCCCACCCCCCCCACGCTTTTTTGGTTGTGTGGTAACAGATTGATCCGTTGCAGAACCCGAGCTCAATGTTAGGTTCGAAGGTCACAATTTCGTTGAGAGTTGTACAAGTCAACGAATGTGAAAGGCAAATACAGGCTTTGTTAACAAATTCACCGGTAGCGAAGCCCCATGTTTATATCGGCGCCATACTGACAAATTTAACAGGTTGATATACCTAACGTTTACAGGTAATGAGGCAATTTACGTGCTCGGTGCACCAGAAGTGTTCTATCGAATCGTTCGTCTCGACTTGCCCTACACCACTCTAGTACGTTATGAACAGCTGCTGTTTACATCGTGCGTACCCGCGCAATATGATACGCGTCCGCAAGCGGGAGGAGCGGTCACGAGAGGCATTACAGATTATGAGATTCTTAACAAAATCTGAATTATTTAGTCACTGTTAAATCCATAATATTTCCCATCACGGACGACAATGATAGAAATACGTTGTAGTAAAGACGTTCCAAACCTAATTGTAATTACCCGCTCAGACGTAAGATGAAGTTATTTGATGGGTAGAAAACAAAGGTGCTAACGAATCTGTCACGAAATATTTCTGGGAGATGATTATTATTACTTGTCATAAATACAGCAAGATTCTAATATTGAATAGTTCCAACACTTAATTTTCCAAATACTAGCAAGTGACATGATACTGGTAGTAATTAGTTTAATAAAACATTTACAAAAATGAAATACAATAGAATTTAGGTTTCGTGATTTTAAACATAAAATTATTCAAAGAAAATTCGTTTAGCAAGGAGCTAATGTTGCTGATGGTGTATGTGGTGTAGGAGAGGGGAATTACTAACTAATATCAGATTGCATTCGTGGGCAACAAATTCTGAGCTGAATTCGGCGCTCAATGAACAGTCTGCATCCCAGATTCAACTAGGGGGCAAACCACTAGCTACTCAAGATTGTGACGTTTTCCTATCATTGCGTGGTTCGGGTTAAGAGGGCGATGATTAACAGCGGCATAATATTACGGCTCACCTCGATACCTCCATGTACAAAAAAGTTGCGTTATGCAAACAAAGTTCACACAGTTGTCCAAACAAGTTACGTAACGTAATTAAAGTTTACGAAAGTACTAGAATGAGCGAGGTAGCGCAGTGGTTAGCACACTGGACTCCCATTCAGAAGAACAACGGTTCAAAGCCGCGTCCGGCCATCCAGTTTCAGGTTTCCCATGACTTCCCTAGATCGTTCCACGCAAATGCCGGGACGGTTCTTTGAAAGGGCACAGCCGATTTCGTTCCCCATCCTTGACACAATCCGAACTTGTGCTTCGGTCTCTCATTATCTCTATGCCGACGGGACGTTAAACCCTTTTTTCCCTTCCTCTTTTACAAAAGAAGTATTACAGCTCTGTCGCACACTTCAGCTAGTCACACAGTGAACGAGTGAAAACAGCATGTTCAGCGCACTAGGGACGCTTGAAGGCTCCCGGTTTGATTGGGTAGTGTTGCCGACCCCGTTGTGAAGGAAGTAAACGCGAACCGGTAAAGAGAAAATACGATTTCGAATGGCACTGCAACAGAAATAAACCATGACCCTCCTTCGCCCTTATCAGTGGAAATAAAGCGAAACTCTTGACTACAGTTTATCACAGCGAAATACATGGTTTCTAACGGTTGAAAGTGTCTGGGATTTTTAAAGTAAAATTCACTTTCTCCTACGTAGTGACATGTGCCATGTTTCACCTAACTGTCTGCAACGGTTTTTGTTGCTTCACGCCGTTCCTTTATTAAGTGACGTGTCTGGGAGTGGTTTTCATCTCTGTATTTGCTTAAATCGGTTGTTAAATACTGGCAAGAGAAAATCTGGAAATCAGAAGTACAAGCGGTTCCAAGGGTTATTTAGCTTGTGATGTATTATTTCCGAACCTGCAAATATCTCTACTGGCGGCACAAGCGTGAAACAAAGCTTGGAGCTAGTCTTTCCAGTACACGAGATAGCGCCCAGTACAAACAGGATGCGACGGTTTGTGAGGTGCAACTTGAACAAACGCCTGAAACTGTTTTAACGATTCTGTGCGTTCATCACTCACGTGAAAACAGGTAGAATCACGTGTAAGGTCTTCTGAAGGCCTTGAGAGTTTCGAGGAAGTACAAGGGGCACAGAGTTAAATAAGTGACAAACGCAGTTCGCAAAATCTCTATTTCTGCTCGATATTTGTATTACCGCGGCATTGGGCGGTAGTTCCAGGTCCTGTCTACTTGGACAACATGACATCAACCGGCATCACTCTTCCTGCAAAATGTTCTTTGCGTACTTCCTAGGCAACATGTTGCACGACCGACCAAGCGGTAAGATCCTCCCAGTGGAGTGACAAGGACGTCACTTCGGCCCTATATTTCTTTATGTTTTTCGTATCTGACCTCTTTGCTGGTATACAATTAAAGTAAGAAATTTAATAAAGCTAGGAAGTTTCCTTCCTGTGCCTCTCCCTTATTGTCAGGCAAAGGAGACACTGTGGCCAGGCCTCTTGCCCACTCGGTCCCCACCTGTTTAAAAAAGTAAGAAGTGTCGAAACATGCAAATGGTTTAGAAATAAAAACAACAAAATCTAGATTCCGCTCCAATCGCCGATAGAAAAAAGTGTTAAGCGTCACGCAATGTGTTTTAGAGTTCACTCCATTCCATACTTCCGACTGTAGCTTTACCTTCCAGCGAATACGTGCAGAAACAGCTTGTGGCAGCGGCCAACCGCAGCTCGCCGCTGACGTCACTCGCCTTCCGAGGAGTGTGTTTACCAACTGTCACCTCCTTATTTCAAGTTCGAGTACTCTTATTCCAGTTGCGTGTTGGAGTTTGCGTACTTGAAACTTATGAATGTAAATACTTCAGGATTAAAGGAGACCACTCCCCGAAAAGCGAAAGTGTTGACTTGTTGCTAGGCACACACTAAAGGCCGAAAAGTTGCTAACTTTCGGATTTTATCTACCCTGTTTTACTTCTATTGCGCCAGCTCGTCAAAGGATAAAATCCTGAAGCTAGCAAGTTTTGCCCCTTTCGTGTGTGCCTGCTTCTCTGTGAGGGGATCACCTTTAATCTAAATGATTAATTTCAAGTATTTGTATTTTACAAGAACCTCCCTACAACACAAACTCCGTGTTGTTCGAGCTTTTAAAATAGTCTCGTGCGCAGAAAGGTCCAACGCTTGCAACGTATTACTCATTTTGGGTACCACAGAAGGCAGCGGCGGCAGCGCTAAACTTGTATTGTGTGAACGAGCCGAGTGCTTTTGTACAAAATAGGTCAGAAAAGCATTTTCTTCTTAACAAAAAAAAATCTTTCTGGCACGAATGATTTTAAACATTCACGAACATATCAACTGACGAGTGACTACTTGCGACCATTTAACTGTTGTGCGACATTTGCATTGAATAAGCCAAGCTCAGAAGTTGCGAGTAGGAGTACCGCAGGCTATAATTCAGAGCAACAAAAATCGAAGGGGTGACTTACTGCATTGTTCCTCGTATATCCTCGGATAGCTCACTGAGCATTCCTTTGCAATATTGTTACTAGTGGCGAGTTACTACGTCTTTGTTACCTTTTTATGAAGAAATTAATTAGCTGTCCCAACGAAATACATACTCCAGCGGAGGGCAATGAGAGCATTTTGCATCGTACGACTAAAATAGGGTTGTGTGTGCTACAAATCCCTCCCCCAGGAATGTGTCCATCTCAGCTGGTATTTATTAACCACTACTTTTGACACTTTTTGTTCGCAGTGTTAGAGAAAACGACCGACAAAACTACATCTCATGTTATTGCTACACGTAAACGGACTCTACTTATTTCACAAACAAAACTATTCAGAAATTATTTGGCAAGTCACTCATCATGTATTTAGTCTTCTCATGTTATGCCCTGAAATGGTTACCGCCTCCTTCCTTAACGAAAAACGGAAGAAAATCCCTTTCACTACGAAAATATTCTTCCCACCTGATTTGAAGACATCTTTAACTCAGATCCAGGTGGTTTCGACAGGCGTGGAATCAGTAAAATATCTAAGCATTGTCAGACTGTTTCAGATCAACATGGATATATTGTGATGCTTTATTTTCCTCTGATTTTTACTGTTTTTTCAACACACTAAAGGAAAACAGTATTAAAATATTAACTGTACTACTCGTAGTATAAGTGGAGTACAGCATATCACACTAACATTAAGACTAAAGCCTATTTCAATAAAATTTAAGGTGTCTGTAACCATAATGTGCCTATATAGACACGAATTACTCACTCTGGACTTCAAAACGGTCGGTATGTACTTGCCGGCCTGGGTCACTCAAGTAGTATGAAAATGTGGCATGTCATACACAAATAAGACTCGCTTATTGATTTTCAATTTGGCTCCCCGTAACTATATCATGAAACAGCTAAAAATCTAGTTTTAAGTGAGCCTGAAACCACACACTAAAGCAGCCTTCGTTTTAAAGGCGGCCGCATTACCACACAGCTAGCAAAGCGTTAAACATTTTTCTGTCCCCTATTGCCCTAGAGGTGGCTAGGACAGTTAAATCACAATGTAAACGACGAGATAGTTGCGACTATCGTGCGAAACAACTTTCCTGAGCTCGAAACCATATATTAATACCCTTATTTCACACCTTGTGTAAATTCCAATCAGCTTTTTCGATGGAAATTATACAAATATATCGTATGAATTTAGCAGGATAGTTCTGCTTCATCCAGGAAGTAACTCTTAGATCAGAGTTGCCATACGTATCTGGCGTTGGTGCCAAGATTCAGTTACACCACTAGTATGAAGAATACCAGCCAATGGATTCCTGTAACAGGCTGGGAAGTGAGCACAGCTGGTGTCTCGAAGACACAGCTGGTGAGGGCTGGAATACACACACGATATGTGATTGAGCCGTATTTGCATATCAGTAACTAGGTCTGGAGACTAGAGCGTAGGTTTAATATCTTAATATTCCCAGCGATTCGTTGTCACTTCGTCAAGATAGGGTATTCTGCCAGAGGTCCGCTTCTTCCCAACACGATATTTGGACGCCGTAATTATGTCCTCATTAGGTGTTCCCTGACATGACATGCTGTAACTATAAATCTACATGTCACTGTCGTAAGTTGCGAGACGTCCACAGTGCGTGTGACGGACAGTGGAAGGGAGTGGGCGTGAACAACTGTCTGATAGACTGTAGAACTTCTTTCTCGCCTCCACAATGGGGCGACAGTCTGCTGCAAAAGAAAGTCATTGGCACAAAGATGCAACCACAGAGCATTTTGCTGCGATCCACTGGCATACAACGGGTCTGCTGTGGGTGGGCTACACACGTCTGATGCCATTCCCCCACTGTTCAGCAGTTCTTCCACAGACAGAAATTAAGCCTAGGCTAAGAGCCATCGTAGTGGTAGTTTGGCATTAACTATCAGCTGGGCACGGACAGCTGCGTGTCCCAAGAAATAGGGTAGATTCTTTTGCGAACTAAAAACGCTACCCTCTTTTTGACACTTGTACATGGCACCTGGAGGTCTTTTTGTGTCTCCTCCTACGAGTATCACAAAAAACTGTCAAGTCGCGACAGCCATCTCTTTTTTATGGTTTTAGGGAGCAAAACTGCTACGATCATTAGCGCCCTGTCTGTGTCTTAGGAAAAAGTAAAAAAAAAACGGAACTGGAAACCAGCAGCAATGGGAACGAAACTAAAAAAATTTGAGAAACTAAAAACAGAAGGAAAACTTAAGCTGCAAATGACTGACATCTCAGTGGCACGAATAAACTCGAGAACGCAATCGGCTGAGCGCGTGTCACCTGCTAAAATCGACGATATATCAGGCAACAGCTGTAGACGGACGCGTAAAGGAGTAAAATAGGGGTACTCAAGTAAATGGTGTCTTACTGTCCACAGCTGAGAGCAGTGGGGACGGAGTGGGGGAGGATCGCCACTTAAAAGATGTCGATGGTTAAAAAGACAGTGACCTATCCGGAGTCTAGCTAAAATTACCTCCTCCCGACGACGCGTTCGAGAGGAAGAGGTCCAAGCACAGGGAAGAGCTTTCACGTCCCGCAATTTCTTATTGGGAAGTGTTGACCAATGTGCATGGCATAAAAGAACAACACGACGACATAAAACACTCCGTATATCGGCGAAGGGAATCGTGAAAATAGCTGGGCGAAGAAGAGAGACTGCAGCCTTGGCCGCTATATCGGCCGCCTCATTCCCACAGATACCAACGTGTCCTGGGAGTCAGAGGAACGCCACAGAGGCGCCCCCCCCCCCCCCCCCAAGTGGAGCAAGTGGAGGCAGTCCTCAATCCGGTGGACCAGAGGATGGACAGGGTAGAGAGCTTGAAGACTGAGGAGAGAGCTGAGAGAATCTGAACAGATAACATACTGTATCCGCTGATGGCGACGGATGTATTGGGCAGTCTGGAGAACAGCGTAAAGTTCCGCAGTATAAACCGAACACTGGTCGGAAAGCCGAAATCTATTTGGGGTGTCGCCAACAATATAGGCACTCCCTAAACCTAACGATGTTTTTGAGCCATCAGTGTAAATAAATGTGGCTTGCTTCATTTGTGCACATAGAGCAGCAAATGCCCAACGATAAACAAGTGAAGGGACACCATCCTTGGGAAACTGACAAAGGTCACGGAGCAGGCAGGTCCGGGGACGGAGCCAAGGCAGTGCTGTACCCCAAGTTGTCAAGAAAGTCTTAGGAAAGCGGAAGGAAAGAGAATGGAGCAGTTGACGGAAGCGGACTCCCGGTGGTAGTAAGGAGGAAGGGCGGCCTGCATACCTTAAATCCAAGGAAGCGTCGAGAAACATGTCATGGGCTGGATTAGCAGGCATGGAAGACAGATGGCTAGCATAACGGCTCAGAAGGACAGCTCGCCAATTGGACAGCGGAGGTTCAGCAGTCTCAGCATAAAGGCTTTCCACAGGGCTTGTGTAAAAAGCTCCAGACACTAAACGTAATCCACGATGGTGGAGAGTGACGAGACGCCGAAGAACAGACGGCCGAGCAGAGGAGTAAACTATGCTTCCATAGTCCAATTTCGAGCGCACTAAGGCGCGATAGAGGCGGAGAAGGACCACTCGGTCCGCTCTCCAAGAGGTACCATTCAGGACACGGAGGGTGTTGAGAGACCGCAACAGCGAGCCGAAAGATAGGAAACGTGGGAGGACCAGCACAGTTTTCTGTCAAACATAAGATCCAAGAATTTAGCGACGTCCGAAAACGGATGGTTGACAGGTCCTAGATGTAAGGAAGATGGAAGAAATTCCGTACGAAGCCAAAAATGAACACAAACGGTCTTACTGGGAGAAAAGCGGAAGCCTGTTTCGATGCTCCAAGAGTGGAGGCGATTGAGACATCCTTGAAGACGTCGTTCTAGAAGGCTGGTCCGTTGAGAGCTGTAGTAGATCGCAAAATCGTCCACAAAGAGGGAGCCCGAGACACCAGGAAGGAGACAATCCATAATTGGATTTATGGCAATGGCAAACAGTACGACACTTAACACGGAGCCCTGGGGTACCCCGTTTTCTTGGGAGAAAGTATGGGAGAGAGTAGCGTCCACCCGCACTCTAAATGTGCGCTCTGCCATAAATTCGCGAAGAAAAAGGGGCAGCCGACCTCGAAAGCCACAAGAAAACAGTGTGCGGAAGATGCCTGTCCTCTAACAGGTATCGTATGCTCTCTCCAGACCAAAAAAAATTTGCTACTGTTTGGCGTTTCCGGAGAAAATTGTTCATGATATAAGTGGAGAGAGCAACAAGATGGTCAACTGCAGAAAAATGCTTTCAGAAACCGCGTTTGGGCAGGTGTTTAAAGACTGCGGGACTCCAGCCACCAGGCTAAACGGATATTCACCATACACTTGTTGGATAGTTTTGTTTTTCAAATCAGCACTATGCGTTATGTCCTAGCGCACAGCACCCCGCCCGCCACCCCCCACCCCCATAGATGCAAATTAAGTTCACACTGAGTGCTGTATACGAATGTTGAATGTATTTATTGAACGCGTTCAGGTAAAATATTGCTTTCAGTTTGAGCATGGGGTAATCCCATGCCAGGCTTCTAATCCTGTGGAAAATCATTCATGCGAGAACGATCGTTCCTATAGTAGCAAAATCCTTTTCTGGTATCTTTTGCCCAAAGACACTCGTCCACAAGCAATACAAAGATTCAGAGCTGTCTATGCTGCATTCATCCCTCTTTTAAACCCAATGCTAATAATGTGTCGCGAATGTTAGAACGTTTTCCACTTGAGAATATTTTACATCTCTTTAACAACGTTCTCAACCCATTTTTAGTACCCAAATATTATAATTATTTCTACACAATCAATGAAACTTTTAGCCTTGTTTGCTATTTCTGAAAGTTTAAACTGAAAACTGAAAAAATAAACCTTTCCTTTCTGGAAAGAGATTAGTTTCCCTATTCTTTAGTTTCGCACTTGGCTGCACTGTATGCCTGCTAGTAGTTTCTGCACAACAATCCATTGTGATTTAGTTGCCTGGGTGTGTTATGAACGTACGGATGCCCTTCTAACATTCCGTATATTTCAGATTTCCTGAAGTAAGTGCAATATCGGTTCATCTTACCATCCTAATAATAGAACGAAGTGTTACATTAGCATTCCTACGTCGATGTGCCATACACACGCCTTACACGGAAAAGTTAGAAAATGAGAGATGCCCCGAGGTCGATATGAAAAAAAGGAGAAGGGAAATGAGTGTTCTATGGCTACACGTATGACAAAGAGAATGAAGTTCTGATAGTGAAATTGAAGGATAACCAGTATGTGTAGCTACAAACTGCAGTACTACTTCCGCTTTGAGCTCTGATGAAAGATACCCACAGGCAAAGAGAAACGAAACGTCTGTTGCAGTGCCACATCTCTTTGAAGATTACAACGCCTATATGTGTGGCATTGATCTACTGGACAAGCAGATATCACTTTATAGGACGATAAGATATATAAAAGAAATAAAAACGGTGGTAACCACTATTCACTCAGATGACTGATATCTGCATGGTAAACACGACGGTGGACATACCGAATCTCTAAGCCACATGAAAAGCTCTCACTGAAGGAAAAGAGTGGTGTTGCACGTTTCAAAGAACACACGGTCAACACCGAAATGCAGAGGACCACAAGTACGAAAATTGACGAGAGGACAGGTGAGCACAGATGTAGAACTAGAGCCAGGCAATCACTTTAGCTGTTAAGTAAAGCATAGGAAACATCTTCATACTGCACAAAGATGACAACGGTGTCATAACTACTCTGTTCGTGTACATGCCAAGTGTTGTTTCATTACACACTGAATAGACACACTGTAATATTACAGTGTGTGTATTTTGTTTATGATGTTTGTTGTTTTCTGCTTTGGCGGTAATATCGCGCCTTTTGATGGCTAGTTTGGCAATGTCCCAGAAATTGTGCGGCCTAGAGGTTTTGGTTGGTTTGTGGGATTAAAGGGACCAGACTGCTACGGTCATCGGTCCCTTTTTCCAAATACAAAGAACACCCACAGAGAATAAAAACGATGAACAGAACGGATCACAGACGACACAGAACAAGAGAAACTTAGACAGAGACAAGACAAAACGAACTAAAATCACAGAGTGTGACGGTGGTTGGCCGACCATAGAAATAAAAAAGGAAAAGCCAACCACTTAGAAACACATTAAAAAATCAGTTTAAAATCATACGCCAAAGGCCAGAATCAACCGAAAACAATAAAATAAAACAAACACTCAGATTAAACGATAAAACTAAGTCAGCCATACCGGAGTCGTCTGTTAAAAGGGCAGGGAGCGGGTCAGGCAGTGCCAACGACTGCCTGAGCAAACCTAAAAGTGGACAGTCCAATAAAATATGGACCACTGTCAAAACGGAGCCGCAGCGACATAAAGGTGGGCCCTCACGTCGCAATAGGTGGCCGTGCGTAATCCGTGTGTGCCCAATACGCAGTCGGCAGAGGACGACAGACTCCTAGCGAGAGACTCGCAAGGAGGAGTGCCACACAGTCGTCGTCTCCTTGATGGCACGGAATTTGTTAGGGGTGGTCAGACCGCGCCATTCAGCGCCCCAAAGCGAGATAACTTTGCGGCGTAAGACTGCCCTCAAATCACTCTCCGGGAGGTCAATGTCCAGGGTGGGTTCACTGGTGGCCTGTTTGGCCAGGCAGTCAACATGTTCATTGCCCGGGATACCGACATGACTGGGGGTCCACACAGACCACAGAGCGGCCGCGAAGTGCAAGAGTATGCAGGGACTCATAGATAGCCATCACCAGACGAGAACGAGGAAAACACTGGTCGAGAGCTCGTAAACCGCTCAGGGAATCGCTACAGATAACGAAGGACTCACCTGAGCAGGAGCGGACACACTCTAGGGCTCAAAAGATGGCGACCAGCTGAGCAGTGTAAATGCTGCAGCCAGCCGGCGAGGAACGCTGTTCGGAATGGTCCCCTAGAGTTATTGCATAACCGACACGAGCAGCAACCATCGAGCCGTCAGTGTAAACAATGCCAGAGCCCTGATACGTGGCCAGGATGGAATAAAAGCGGCGGCGGAAGGCCTCTAGAGGGACTGAGTCCTTCGGGCCTTGTGCCAAGTCGAGCCAAAGGCAAGGGCGAGGCACACACCACAGGGGTGTACACAGAGGTGCCCGGAAAGGAGGTGGAACAGGGAAAAACCCAAGCCCGGAGAGAAGCTCCTTGACGCGTACGGCGATCGGACAACCCGACCGGGGCCGGCGGTCTGGCAGATTGACGACTGACTGCGGGAACAGGACACAGTAATTTGGATGCCCGGGCAAGCTAAAAACATGGGCAGCATAAGCAGCCAGTAATTGTCGGCGTCGTAACCACAGTGGAGGGACACCTGCCTCCACTAGTATGCTGTCCACAGGGCTGGAGCGGAAAGCACCAGTGGCAAGGCGTATCCCGCTATGGAGGATTGGGTCCAGCACCCGCAACACAGATGGGGATGCTGAGCCATAAGCCAGGCTCCCATAATCCAGACGAGACTGGATTAACGCCTGGTAGAGCCGTAACAGGGTAGATCGGTCAGCGCCCCAGTGGGTGTGGCTCAAGCACCGCAGAGCATTGAGATGCCGCCAACACGCCTGTTTGAGCTGCCGGATATGAGGCAGCCAAGTCAACCGGGCATCGAAAACCACCCCCAAAAACCTGTGTGATTACACCACTGAAAGAAGTTCACCATCAAGAGAAAGCTGCGGCTCCGGGTGGACGGTACGCCGCTGGCAGAAATGCATAACGCGGGTCTTCGCTGACGAAAACTGGAACCCATGAGCTACAATCCAAGACTGCGCCTTGCGGATAGCGCCCTGTAACTGAAGTTCAACAGCTGCAATGCCAGTAGAGCTGTAGTAAAGGCAGAAGTCGTCAGCATACAGGGAAGCGGAGACAATTTCCCACAGCTGCAGCGAGCCCATTAATGGCTATTAAAAACAGGCAGACACTTACAACAAACCCTGTGGCACGCCGTTCTCCTGGACGTGGGAGGAACTATATGAGGCTGCGACTTGCACGCGGAAGGTACGACACGACAGGAAATTGCAGATAAAGATCGGCAGAGGGCCACGAAGACCCCAGCCATGAAGCATAGAAAGGATGTGATGACGCCATGTCATATCGTACACCTTCCACATGTCGAAAAAGACAGCGACTAGGTGCTGACCGCGGGCAAAGGCAGTACGGATGGGCGACTCCAGGCTCACCAGATTGTCGGCGGCGGAGCGGCCTTTACGGAACCCACCCTGAGACAGAGCCAGAAGGCCCCGAGACTCCAGTACCCAATTCAAGGGCCGGCTCACCATCCGTTCGAGAAGCTTGCAAAGAACGTTGGTGATGCTAATGGGGTGGTAGCTGTCCACCTCCAAAGGGCTCTTGCCCAGTTTCAAAACGGGGATAACAATGCTTTCCCGCCATTGCGACGGTAACTCACCCTCGACCCAGAGACGGTTGTAAAGGTCAAGGATGCGTCGCTTGCAGTCCACTGAAAGGTGTTTCAGCATCTGACAGTGGATGCGATCTGGCCCAGGAGCGGTATCAGGGCAAGCGGCAAGCGCACTGTGAAATTCCCACTCACTGAATGGAGCATTGTAGGATTCAGAAGTGTGGGTGCGAAAAGAAAGGCTCCGACGTTCCATCCGCTCTTTGATGGAGCGGAAGGCCTGGTGGTAATTCGCAGAAGCGGAACTCAGAGCAAAATGCTCTGCCAAGCGGGTTGCATTGATGTCGGAGGCAGTACAAACTGCTCCATTCAGTGAGAGCGCAGGGACGCTAACAGGGTCAGATAGCCGTAGACGCATCGAATCGTGGCCCAGACCTGCAATGGAGTGACATGGAGGCCAATGGTGGACACATACCGCTCCCAGCACTCCTGCTTGCCTTGGCAGATAAGGAGGCGGGCCCGCGCATGCAGCCGTTTGAAGGCGATAAGGTGTTAAATGCAGGGATGTCGCTTGTGACGCTGGAGCGCCCGCCGGCAATCTTTAATCGCTTGAGCGACCTCAGGCGACCACCAAGGCACAGCCCTCCGCCGAGGGGACCCAGAAGAACGGGGAATGGCAGATTCGGCGGCAGTAACGATGCCGGTGGTGACCGATCGAACCACCGCATCAATGTCATCACTAGAGAGAGGCTCGATAGCGGCAGTGGAGGAAAACAAGTCCCAGTCAGCCTTATTCATAGCCCAGCTGGTGGGGCGCCCAGAAGAGTGACGTGGTGGCAGTGACAGAAAGATCGGAAAGCGGTCACTGCCACACAAGTCGTCATGAACACTCCATTGGACAGAGGGTAAGAGGCGAGGGCTACTGATCGAAAGGTCAATGGCGGAGTACGTGCCATGCGCCATGCTGAAGTTTATGAAGGAACCATCATTTAGAAGTGAAAGACCGAGATGTTCCAATAAATGCTCAATGGTGGCGCCTCGACCTGTTGCCACTGACCCACCCCACAGAGGGTTACGGGCGTTCAAGTCGCCCAGTAACAAGAAAGGTGACGGCAATTGGGCTAGCAGCGCAGCCAGCTCATGCTGCGCGACATCACCATACGGTGGAAGGTAAAGACTGCAGACGGTAATAGCCTGTGGCGTCCATACCCTAACAGCAACAGCCTCTAAAGCTGTTTGTAGAGCGACAGACTCGCTGTGAAGAGAGTTAAGGACATAGATGCAGAAGCCACCAGACACCCTTTCATATGCTGCTCGGTTCTTATAACAACCCCGATAGCTACCAAGGGCGGGGGTTCGCATTGCTGCAAACCAAGTTTCCTGAAGAGCAATGCAGAAGAAAGGGCGAAGGCTGATAAGTTGGCGGAGCTCAGCTAGATGGTGGAAGAAACCGCTGCAGTTCCACTGAAGGATGGTATTTTCCATGGCTGAGAAAGGTGTGACGGGACTGGTAAGGCAGATTACGCCGCTGGGTCACCTGCTGCCTCCGATTGAGCACCTGTGCTAGTGCTATGCATGGCGTCTGAGGGACTGGCGAGATCGAGGTCCTCAGCGGACGCCAGAATCTCCACCTCGTCCTCAGACGCAGAGCTGGAAGTTTGCGGTCGGGTGGCTGCCACCGTGTGTTCCTTGGGCTTAGAGCTCCTCTTCTTTGATTTCTCACGCTGCTCCTTCGGCTTCACCGATTCAGTCTCCGGGACTGAGGAGGATCGCGAAGCCCTTCGACCAGCTGAGTGTGGGGCCTTACATCACTGTCGGTCGTCATCCTTCCCACTGGTGGAAACCTGGGAAGGGAGGGACCCAAGGGACCCCTTGCGAGCGTGAGAAGCCGAAGAAGTAAGACACTTCTCCGGCTTAGAAGCAGGGACGGACGTCCTTGATGGGGGGGATGGTGTTGGTCCTGAGTTAGGTGGCACAGGAGCAACCCGGTGGGTAGAGCCCCCCACTGGCAAGGGGGCAGGAGGAGTTGTACCACTCAGCGATCCGGCCGGAAGTCGCAAAACTGATTGGGTGAGCACAGGTGTTGTGGCAGCGGCGTAGGAGGATGTCGTTCTCACGGGATGTAATCGGTCGTATTTCCTTTTGGCCTCAGTATAAGTCAGTCGGTCCAGGGTCTTATATTCCATGATTTGGCGTTCCTTCTGGAAGATTCTGCAGTCTGGCGAGCAAGGTGAATGGTGCTCCCCGCAGTTGACACAGATGGAAGGCGGGGCACATGGAGTATTGGAATGAGATGGGCGTCCGCAATCTCGACATGTGAGGCTGGAAGTGCAGCGGGAAGACATATGGCCGAACTTCCAGCACTTTAAGCACCGCATCGGGGAGAAATATAGGGCCTGACGTCACATCGGTAGACCATCACCGTGACCTTTTCCTGTAATGTATCACCCTCGAAGGCCAAGATGAAGGCACCGGTAGCTATCTGATTTTCCTTCGGACCCCGATGAACGCGCCGGACGAAATGTACACCTCTGCGCTCTAAGTTGGCGCGCAGCTCGTCAACAGACTGCAAAAGAAGGTCCTTATGATAAATAACTCCCTGGACCATATTTGAACTCTTATGCGGTGTGATCGTAACAGCAACATCCCCCAACTTGTCACAAGCAAGTAACCGTCGTGACTGGACAGAGGATGCCGTTTGTATCAGGACTGACCCAGAGCGCATTTTGGAGAAGCCCTCCACCTCCCCAAACTTGTGCTCTAAATGCTCGACGAAGAACTGAGGCTTTGTGGAGAGAAAAGTCTCCCCATCAGCTCTCGTACAAACTAAAAATCGGAGCGAATAACTGCTACTGCCATCCTGAGATTTACGTTCCTCCCACGGTGAGGCCAGGGAGGGGAACGTTTTCGGATCGTACTTCTGAGCGTTAAACTGAGCCCGAGAACGCTTAGAGACTGCTGGCGGCTGGCCACCAGCGAGAGACGATGTACCACGCTTCATTGGGGGTCATCTGCCCTGATGCGACCTACTCCGACCAAGGGCCCTCCCCACGGGCGCCACCCAGCCACAGCAAAGGCCACTTGGCAGGATGCCTGTTGCTGGGAGTCCCAATACCCCAGGAGGATAGGCATCTTCTACTTGGCATACGTGGGGAGTTAACGGAGCAGGCATCAGTAGAGCGATCCCTGTGTTGTCAGGGGGCTACAACCAACAGGGTACATGGCGGCCCCACCACAACGGACTGGCTACTGTGCTGGATGTTAGGTAACATGTGGTCCATCGTCGCCGTCAGTGCAGAAAGAGGCACTGCACTGTGCAAGGTGTAATCTGCACACAGGAATGTAGTCATGCCCAAGAGATGGAGAGCGGGCAGGACTGCAATTCAACAGCGAATAAGCTGGCGAAAGGTCTGATCGCAAGATGGACACAATGCACCAAGTAAGGCGCCCTTCCCCAATCGGCTCGCTCTTCGGAAAATTTTGAGAGATGGAAGTCAAACCCAACAGGGGACCATCACAGAAGGCCGAAAAGTTGGAGACTCCTTTTAGTCGCCTGTTACGACAGGCAGGAATACCGCGAGCCTATTCTTACCCCCGAATTATCACGAATGTATCACTTTAATGAGAAAAAAATTGTAGAGTAAAGAAGTTTTGGCATAATGGATTAAGTTTCAAACATGCAAAATCCAACACACAACTTCAAGATAAACACTAGAACTTCAAGTAAGAAAGCGACAGTTGGTAAATACACTCACAGCCGCGCGCGGCGTTAACCTGGCGGACGGCACCTGGAACGCGGCAGGTAGTCGATACAGGGCGAGGAAGTCTCGAGCGTGGTCTGTTCCGACGCTGACGCAGCCACCACCTGTTCGAGCCGAATTGTTTATAGAAGTTTCTGCTGTCACCAGAGTTCAGACTGTGCTATTACTGGTTGGTTATATAGTGAAGAGGATTTTCTTTGAGACTCCATCAGACGTAACATCAGCAGACACGAATATGATTTAAAAGTAAAACATCGAGAAGTCTATCTCGCGACTTTGTATCTACATTGCGCGACGTTCACCACTAGACTAAGAACACGTGGTATACCCCTGAAACGGCTGGCGAAGAATGATAGAACTTACTCCGTACACTTGCGCATCCTGCAGTATTGCCAGATTGTGCAGAAGGCCGCGTTTAGAATTCTGAGCTGCGGTGGGTTGTACTGGGCACCTTCAGTGAACGACTCCGACTAACACTCTGCGGCAGCCGCCCGGCCGCCGGGTTGTGTGTCGGCCTGTACTCTTACCCACTCAAAATCCACTCCACCTTGGAAGGGAATGTTACAAGTGGCACCGTGTAAGAATTTTAGTAACATTAACAACTTAAATGGCAATAAAATTTAACAATGTGTCATTTCTACAACATTTCCAATTTCCCTTAATTGCTATGGTAATAAACAGACAGGGCCTTTCGCTACCTTAATCACTTCTCGTCCCTCTCCCCTAAATGTACACTCGTTTCCAGTCCTGGCAAATTATCTTGAGACCGGCGGAATTATGGGGATTCAAAAACGGGGAAAGACAATAAAAGAGCATCAGAAACTACAGCACACGTACACACATAACCCTATTTTCTAGTACACTCGCTCCTAGCAGGAACAGAATATCTGAAGAGATTTCCATTCTTTTTTGGAAATGGAAGTACGCCTGTATACATTAGTCGCTCTTTCCGGTACCCGTACAACGACGATACAAGAACAGACGAAGGGATCACGAGAGGGTGGTCTGTCAGCTGCCACGTCGCTGTAAACCTTCTCGCCACGCCGCGCCGCGCTGCGTGGAAGGTTTAGGAAAACGGCGCACACATGTTTAACTCGTATGCAGGTATCAACGTAATCGAGATTTTCTTTTTAGTGTAGTATTGTGTTATTAGTCCGCTTTATACTGAACTGTTATTTTTTCCGCGGTCGGTGAATTGCTACTGTAAAGTATCGGAAGGACAAACTCTCACCATCTCGGATAGCATGGCTTTTTTCCTGTGGCAAGAGGCTCACACAGCCTTAGACCCCAGATCTGTGGTACGGAGAAACCCGCTATATTGTCATTTTAAACCATAACTGTATTGACAAGATTTCTTTGCTATTCTGGAAGGTTGTAACATAACTTTTCATTTTTCAGTTTTTGTCTTCTCTCGGTTCGCTTATTATCTTTGCATTTTTTCCCTTGTTCATAGCTCTAATTCCGAAGAAAATGCGTGCCCTTGCGAAACATTCCAGGAAAGATCTGAGAAAAGGTAACGCTTCGTAAGATAGACCACGTAAATTCGCATCCTATGCAATATCTTCAGATGATCAGTTAGTACGCAGTCCTTCCACGAACAGTTGTTGATACAGAAAGAACCATGGATCACCTTTTGAATATGTTTTAATTTCCGCAGCTCAGTGCTATATCCTGTATTCTTTTGTCTGAAGATCCTTTATTTCTATTTTAACAATTTCTAATTGTTTGCGTAGGACCGCATTGACAGTCACAGCAGTGCGTTTTCGTGGTTAACGTTTTGTCTAGTAGTAATTTCTTCGTTATTCGTTAATTAGGCTCATTACTACGGCCTGAATCAGCAGTGGATAGTTTTAGAATTGGAACAGCATCACTCTACCTGCATTTAGAACGAGTAGTCAACAGTTCTTTTCAAATCTCTTCCGCAATCGCAACCCACAAGAGCACTTTCAACTGGAAGCGGATCTGCAAGTTTCAAGCACTTGTCTATTTTCTTTTTGTCTCACCGCTTCTAGGGCTCGTAGCAAATCATTATTTTTCACTTAAGAACTAACTCTAAAAATCCCTCAACACGCCGATAATTACGCCGTAACTCTGTATTCAATGACCAGTCACTAATAAAAATTAACATTGACGCAAGGAACCATGTTTTCGCTCGAAAACGCAATTACAACACAGAACATAGTGGCAGTCCCGGGCTGCTGAGCGCTGTCCGGGTCCACTTGGACGACGGCGGTGCTGGTCGCTTGTGTGGACACACCTCGTGATCCCTGCCGTGCCTTCTAGTATCCATGCACACACCCTACTGACAGCGAAATCTTGAAAGGTCATTCTTATTCGCCTTTTCACCTACATATTCCCCAAGACGTTTTGGCAACTTCGTAACCCTTCAAAAGAACATGAACCTGTGGGAATATCAGCACCTATTTTGTTGCCACATCTACCCACCATTTTCTTTCCATTCATAAGTGAAACCTCAGTCTGATCTACACATTTGGTTAAAAATAATCTGATTCACTCCTACTAATAAGATTACAGCAACAATGTAACAGTCGAGCCCCTGAAGGGAATTTAGTAGTAACTTACACTTTTCTAGAAAACTTGTGAACAGACATTAATGAAAAATTCTTCACTAAATGTTGATCTTTGTGCAGCTCGTTCCGTATTTTCTGCCTGAATTTGCAGCAGAGTTAAACTGTCAACTTCAAAGCCATTCGTTAACCATACTGACATCTATTTAGTGCCCCTTTTTAATCTATTTCAGAAGTCTTCATTCTCATTTTTGAATCAAAAATTAAATGCGCTGCCGAATCACTCGTAAAAACAGTACTGCAGTGTCAAATATCTATATCCGACTAGATCCGTCTACATGTCACCATACCGAGACTAAGTTATGGTTCATACATAAGGCAGGGAGGGCTCTAGAGGCCCTGTGCACCCAGCTTCCCAAGCCAGACAACCCCGACAGAAAATCAAGCAAGAGGTGGAAGCCCCATCACGTGACTTAACGTGCGCAGATTGTGTGTCTTTGGCAATGTGGAATGTTAGAAGACTGACCAACACAGAAAACGAGTTAAACCAAGTACCCAAGGACAGGAAGTATACACTGCAATAACAACCGAAACTAAGAGAAACAAAAGATCTGACGGACTGCGCGTTAGCTTACAGTGGCGTCACACACAGAAAACGAGCTAGTGCTGGAGTGGGAATTTCAGTCAATGATAAAGGGAGAGGGCAGATTCGAGAATTCAGCCTCATAAATAAAGAATAATGACAGATTTCAAATTCCAAGAGATCATCTAACAGTAAAAGCTGTCTACAGCCCACAGGAGGAAAGGATGATCCTCAAAGTGAATAAAAATCAACACGACAGACCATGTTTTCATCGCTGGTGATTTTAATGCAAGAGTTGGAAATCTACCTATACCGGTAATATCAGGCTTATTTAGAGGAAAGACCCTTGATAATAATGGAAATGAACTACGCACAGTTGTCTCCAACAATTCTGAAATTACTACCATATTTTACAGACAGTAACAAGTTCACATGGAGTGCACGAAGATTTATATCTGTGACTGACTACACACTGATTAATGATGAAATGTAGAATCTTATGTAAGATATACATGTTTATAGAGGACCATACATAGTTAGTGTCCACTTCCCTCTACGCAGTAAGATAGGCTACTGCCAAAATGGAAGGAGACAAACCCCTAAAGAAACCACACCAAGAGTTGTTCAAAATACATCTTCTGTCGGAATACAGTATTAGGAAACTTCATCAGTACTGACTCCAAGGAAAGCTTGCTTTATTACATCGATATAGAATGGAATATCAAAACCGGCATCATTGAAGAAGCCCTAGAAGCAGTTGGTAGGAAGAAGAAAACAGAGAGGGAAAACTACTCAATTTGGAACACAGATATTGAAGAAGCGATTGAAGAAGAACACATAGGTTGTCTGAAGTTTCAACAGATTAAAACGTCAGAAAGTTTGCAGACTTACGAAATAAAGCGGAATGCTGCCCAACAATTACTGTGCAAAGCACACCAACAGTCACGGGACCCATTCATAAGCGTCTTAGAACACCATGTACATGGCAGACGGCAATGTGCATAAGAGGTCATGAAAGCCCTCAACAAGGTAGAAAAAGACGCTGCCTCACCAAACATTATAAGCAATGGATAAATTATACAGATCTGTGATGTACACTGAAGGCTGAAAATGACACTCGAGAAAGTATGTACAATGAATCAGTAGATGCAATTACTACGGACGAACTAAAACACGCTTTGAAAGCCATGACATATAGGAAAAAAAGAATAGACGGAATACACGCACAGCTAATTAAACATAGGTTACCACTAAATAAGACTTTACAATTAATAAATGAATGTTGATCGAAATGTAACATCACCAGACCATTTGTATATAGTGAAAGTAATCTCTTTCCAGAAAACGGAAACAATGATTGTAGCAGCTATCGCGGCATAAGTCTTCGAACCACTGGCTACAAACTATATAGACAGATCAATAACGACATGCAGAATATTATAGAAACTATTATTTCTGAAGAACATAATGGTTTTAGGTCGTTTATGCACAGTCATTGTGGTCGTAATTAAAGGCATCATAGAAAAAACACAGAATTTAATGTAGAAACCTATACGGCCTCATCGATCTTCAGAAGGCCTTTGAACGTGTGAGCCGTGATAGCCTATGGAAGATTATGTCCGAACATTGATATACTTACCAACTAACATAGGCAGTGAAAAGTCTTTACCATAGCACATGCATTGCAATAAACACAGGTAGGAATCTATTAGAAGAAGTAATTATTAACCAAGGCGTTAGATGTGGACCATCACCAACCCTTTTTAATACTACAATGACATTATCGCAAATGCAAATGTAAAGTAAACAAAGGAATTAACATAACGAATGAGCAATATCTGAATGTATTTCAGATTGATCTACAAAGATCAGTGTACCAGCTAACAAAGATCAATATACCAGCTGAACGGAAATACATCTCTAGAATTTCTAGTAACAAAACAAAAATAATGGCATTCTGAGGAAAATCTCCAGTCAGGTCAAAAACTGTTTTGGATGATTCAGTTTTAGAACAAGTGTCTCAGTTCATATTTAGGAGGCGTTGTAAGTTTTGATTTGGACCCTGATATTGAAAATAAAATACAGAAATTTCCAGCACTCTGTGGCACCGCTAGCAGAACACTGGCTTACAAGGCACAAAAAGAAACAGTCGTGATATTCTATAAAGTAACGGTGGTTCCGGTGTTATCCTACACAATCTAAAGTTTACGACAAAAAAAGAAGAAAATAAAATTCGAACAGCAGAGATGGGGTTCCTAAGAAAGACAAGGGCTCGACAAGAAGATATGATTAAAAACGAAGAATTAGAAGATAAATATTTCCAGCATGAATGAACAAGTTAAAAAAATATCTAAGATTGGAAGCAAACACCTCATGAGAATTCCAGGTCACAGAATTCCTCATACGATTGTGAACTTCAAGCAGAATGGGCGATATTTGTAAGGCCTGGATAAAGACGGGTATGAGTTAGTTTGAAAGGTCATAACAGGCAACAGCCTCATCCATTAAAAGATGAGGATAGTGTGTGTACGTGGCTTCTGGGATTTCTTTGCTTAAAACAGCTTGAATACGTACATAAAAATCACTCATAGGTGCAGCTCCGTCATGTGATTGTGCAACAGGAATTTAAATTACGGTTGGTAGTTTTTTCTTAATGAAGGCCGACGAAGAATAAGCGACCAAGTTTTTACAGGTTCGAAGACTAGGAACGTTTCGTATAAGTTACCACCTAAATAGTACCGAATGACTATATTTTCTCAGTTTTCGAAAACCCTTTTGACTCTTCCAACATTAGAACAAAGTACTGGGCTTCTTTCACTTCATGTGAGGCATTCTAGCACATTCCTAAGGTTCTAAGAATTATATTTGGTGTACCGTGAGGTATTTAGTTTCCCCTTTTAGGTTCACGTTTTTCCTAAGACAGATCCTTCCTTCAAAGTTCCAATGAAAGTAAAAAATTTCTGATTTTCACTATCTTTCTACTCATTATAAACTCTTCGAACAAGTCCCCTGAGAGCTGTGTATCGAAGTAAATCGGCAGTCGCTTCCATCCTCCGTTTTCTTGAACGTCTAGAACGTATCTTTGATCTAGTAGAGCAGCAACCGTTTACATTCACTCCATCCTATTACTTGCAAGTTATAGTACACAATAGCGTATAATCCCTGATCTACAATTGCAAACCTTGTGCTTAGAGTAACAGGATGTAAACATATTCTGCCATGTACCAGTACAGTTTTACTGTTCATTACAACGGAATCAGAATGGAAGCAATTCATTGAGTTCAGCACATGACAAAATGCATAGCACTGTTTACAGGATTACCGAAAGTTTGCGATTCCCACCTGTCTGTTTTGACTCGCGAACAAACTTACGTAACATGCGCAATAATGACTACTAAACAGTCAAATTAATGGGCCAACCAGGAGTAGTAGAAATTCACAGTGGGGGCAAAAGACTAAGTATAAGAACACCTTTTCAGACAATTATTAACCCAAAAATCAAGCACACGAAAATCTGCATAGTAAGCACAATCCGAATACGAAAAGCCAAAACCAATGGCATTGTAACATAGCTTGACCTGTATTGCTTGAACGAAACCCTCGATACTAGATACCGACACACATTTCCGAAAACCGATACCGCATATTTCACTTGGCCTATATGCTAAAAAAAGAATGCCCATAATGACAAAAACAAAAACGTCAAACCCGTTACGTAAAAACTTCACTTACCATATCTAACACGAAGTCCACAGTAAAACAAACGAAAACTCTCCATACATAGTTAAAAAAATATGACCAACCAACAATGGTAAACCGATGTCGACAACACCTAACAACCACTGTCAAACAACTGCCAAATACTAACTAAAAAATGGAAAAAAGCTTCCGCTATTGGTCGAAATAGTTGCTGGAAACTAATCACAGACCATTTCTTTTCCCACTGCAGTAAGCAATACTCGTAAATTTCCGTATCACAGACAACGTATTTTATATGCATTCCCTGTCCTCTTCCCGAAAATTCTCAAAACGTATTATGTGACGATTGGTGGGTTTTCAAACTTTTCCTTCTCACAACCTTCACCCAGAACTTATCGGGTTGGATGGATACGAAATCTGAAGTCAGATGACGGAAAGAAAACCTCTAATGGGAAAATAAACAGCGCAGCCACTGCTGGAAAAAAAAAATCTACCATCTATCGAACCGAAACAGGCAAAATGATAATGTAAAACATCTGTTTTTGGTGTTCACTGGAAAAAAATATTCACATTGAGCAAGCTGTTATACAAGCATTCTCAGAGGGAAGATTTAATTAGTGAACGATATCTAAATATCGTCTATTTTCATTTTACATGCAAAACATGGTTACAAGAACATCAACTAAAAGATGGACACTGTCGTTTCCTTAAAACTTAATATACCTGTAAAATACAATTTACAAGAAATAGATTTCACTTACCATGGCTCTTAACTTGGTGAAGAACAACTACTGACTCTCTGGGCCAAAACACTCCGCTCCTTGCCCAACAGCAAAAACACTCTCACTCCAAACACCAGAAACACTCTCACTCCAAACACCAGAAAAACTCTCACTCCAAGCACCAGAAAAACTCTCACTCCAAGCACCAGAAAAACTCTCACTCCAAGCACCAGAAAAACTCTCACTCCAAGCACCAGAAAAACTCTCACTCCAAGCACCAGAAAAACTCTCACTCCAAGCACCAGAAAAACTCTCACTCCAAGCACCAGAAAAACTCTCACTCCAAGCACCAGAAAAACTCTCACTCCAAGCACCAGAAAAACTCTCACTCCAAGCACCAGAAAAACTCTCACTCCAAGCACCAGAAAAACTCTCACTCCAAGCACCAGAAAAACTCTCACTCCAAGCACCAGAAAAACTCTCACTCCAAGCACCAGAAAAACTCTCACTCCAAGCACCAGAAAAACTCTCACTCCAAGCACCAGAAAAACTCTCACTCCAAGCACCAGAAAAACTCTCACTCCAAGCACCAGAAAAACTCTCACTCCAAGCACCAGAAAAACTCTCACTCCAAACACCAGAAAAACTCTCACTCCAAACACCAGAAAAACTCTCACTCCAAACACCAGAAAAACTCTCACTCCAAACACCAGAAAAACTCTCACTCCAAACACCAGAAAAACTCTCACTCCAAACACCAGAAAAACTCTCACTCCAAACACCAGAAAAACTCTCACTCCAAACACCAGAAAAACTCTCACTCCAAACACCAGAAAAACTCTCACTCCAAACACCAGAAAAACTCTCACTCCAAACACCAGAAAAACTCTCACTCCAAACACCAGAAAAACTCTCACTCCAAACACCAGAAAAACTCTCACTCCAAACAGTAAAACAGCAAAAAAACACTCTATCCAAACAGAAAAACAGCAAAGAAACTCTCCCTTTCCAAACAGCAAAACAGCAAAAAAACTCTCCCACAGCAAAACAGCAAAAAAACTCTCCCACAGCAAAACAGCAAAAAACTCTCCCACAGCAAAACAGCAAAAAAACTCTCCCACAGCAAAACAGCAAAAAAACTCTCCCTCTCCAAACAGCAAAAAAGCAAAAAAAACCTCTCCTTCTCCAAACAGCAAAACAGCAAAAAAACTCTCCCTCTCCAAACAACAAAACAGAAAAAAAACTCTCCCTCTCCAAACAACAAAACAGAAAAAAACTCTCCCTCTCCAAACAACAAAACAGCAAAAAACTCTCCGTCTCCAAACAGCAAACAACTCTGGAAAATTCGATCTCCACCAGCGTAAGCAAGTAAGACGAATAACGCACAACTGTTTGTTTCGTCCGCTGCAGCCGTCAGGCAGATCACGTGACTCGGCAGCAGCGCCTCTCATGGCGCCCCACCAACCGACCGTCTGACAAATTGGCTGTGTGTCGGTCTTTTGATTGACCGACGGCCGAACTTTCATTGTCGGGACGTCGGACGTGTGCGACCAGTCGACAGCCGAACCAAGAAACTGTGTCGTGTGTAGCGTGATCGTGCCAACAGCCAGCGTAAAACTCCTGTTTTGACACAGCTCCCAGAATTAAATACTATTGTAATACACATTTCGACGTCCGAGGCGGACGAAACTTTAAGTACAGAGTTTTTAGAGAAATTCAAATACTGCGGATGTTTTCGCGACACGTCGTGCGAGGAGTATAACAATAGAGATGCAAGAAATGAGGCACTTATTTAATTTTGTAAGGAATCCATAATGGTTTCTCTATCAGCAACACGAGATTAAGTCTGCCGATCTACTTTATTTCTGTGCTTAGATTTTATTTCCACGTAAAGAAAAGTGTGGGATATTTTATTTTTATTTATTTATTTCAGTTCTAACAGTTGCTAAATGTTTCATCTCTTACGTATGTGTTGTGTTTACTAGATGATGAGCGCCGCCCTCTTGTTCAAATATGAAATGAGTTTCTGGAATTTACAGGTCATCTTTTGTACTACATCCATAAATAAGTTAATAACGTTTTCATGAAAGTCTTTTGTTTTATTTATTTTACTTTATCGTGATTTATTTCCTCTCTCAACTATAGATCACGTTGCACGTTTCAGGAATAATTTTAGTTAATAATTGTAGCGGAATGACAGTATTGAATCTTAGGCCTGCCGCCAACGGTGAGAAATCGTAATACAGCTAACAGCCTCTCCTCAGAGTTTAACACCTCTCTCAGGGCTGCATTACTTTTACTGTAAGAATGGTTCTATTATGTCCAGCAGCTTTGAAATGCATGATTCACCCCTTCTTAAATAATCAGGAAAATTATAAGCTCCCAGCCTAAACATGGGTGAATTTCTTCCCCTGAATTTGCCACTTCTTTGCCCACAGCTTTGTCTCTGCTTTTTTTCCCTTCTTACCTTCTTTCTGAAAAACCAGGCGCGATCTCGTAGAACAAAAACGCAATGAACTGAAGATAAAACAAACAGGGCGGCACTATAATCACCCAGTACAGTCGGTCCAGACGTGTGTAGGCTGCGACGAAGTTGGTCATTCTGCATCCGATAAATTGGTGTGTGTAGGAGCCTTGTATACGCAAATATTGTTCATTTAGACCCTAAACGGATGACAAATCCGTATTTCCTGCTTCCCGACGCTGAGCTGCCTCTGTTTCCTTTGCCTGGTCTTTGATGCTAGCCAGCGCAGCTGGATAAATGGTTTCGTTCTGGCGCAAATTTTAGTTACTTCCGGATGAAAAGTGGAGAATCGTTCCTAAGGTATGGCGCACAGGTTCTTAGTGACAACAATTTCCGTGGACAAATTGTGGTTCCATAGATCTGAACAAAAATTAATTCCAATTTCGTAGCTGGGGGGGGGGGGGGGGGGGGGGTTCAACGTGCTCTAGACAGCGAGGCTATTAGAGACGGAGCGCAAGCTCGGACTACGGAAGGGTGGACTAGGAAGTCGGCCGTGCCCTTTCACGGAAACCATCCCGGCAGTTTCAGTAAGCAATTTAGGGACACCACGGGAATCCTATACCTAAATGGCCGGACGCACGTTTGCACTGTCAACCTCCCGAATGTGAGTCTGGTGTGCTAAGCACTGCGTTACATCACTCGATAATTTCATAGTAGTTTGAAGGAACGATTCTGAGGTTAGAAGCAAACCCCCGCGAGAAATTGTGGTCAGCCACCCAACGGAACTTCCCTCAAGCATTGCCAGTAACTCCCCAACGTGTGTCGCCAGTGATCTGTCGTAATGTTTGCATCGGTATACTACATATCTGGCAAGGTGTAGTATTGAAATCCTTCAACACTAAAGTCAGAAGCCTGTTATGAGACATCGGAATCTGCTACTGCGAAATCTAGATTTTCGAGCTCTATCTCTCCTTCAGTTACTGTCAGTAAAGGACCCTACCCTACACACGCGCCGGTTTATCGACCGGCCGATAAATTGTGCGTGTGTAGCTTGTTGACCGACCGACCGACTAACAGCAGGCCTGTAGGTTTGTTGGTAGAAAGACCGATTTTTCTTTGCGGTGGCTTGGTTAGGTAAGACTAGCAAACAGCCGCACCCCATTCGCCGTACAAATTGTGTAGTCTGTCCTGCAAGCCGCCCCACAACAGTTCCTTTTGAGTCATTATGCGCGGGGTTCAGTGCACTCCAAATGTGGCTAACATGGCAGTGTGCGAGGCAGACGAAATTTTGATGACAGAGTTTCTGGAAACGTTTCGAGTCTTCAGATGTCTGTGGGACATGCCGTGCGAGCAGTACAGCAGTAGAGGGTAAGAAATGAAGTGCTTCTTTCATTTTTAATGAATCCGTAGTAGTATCATGTGGCAAACAGAGAAAATAAGAGACACACTTTTGTGAATAACTGTTAATCTGTCTGTTTCTCGGTTTTATTTGCAATACTCATCGGAAATGAAGTCAGATAACCATAGAGACAGATTGGATTTTATTTCATTTCCGATACGTATCGAAAACAAGAACTAAAAACCGAATTATAGACAGTAGACGGACTTTTATTCATGAAATACACTTGCTTCATTATTAGAAGTGTTACAAAAATTCAACCTATCGCCACCCCTTCTGCTATGAAGAGCAAAGTGAAGAGCCTTTCTTAAGTTCTAACAACTGTTACGTGGCTTCATTTCTTATGAATATGTTGCTGAATTTATTACATAATACGCGCCGCCGCCATTTGCAGTCATCCTTCTAATCTGAAATCAGTTTCTTGAACTTACAGGGGATATTATTATTACATACGAAATAAATTCATACAGTTTACATTAATATAATTTAATATTAGTTTCGCTTCTGCTTTATCACGAATATTTCCTCAAGCAACTATGAATCACCTTGCAGATTTCAAGAAACATTTTAGATAATAATTTTGCGGATTAATTGCGCTGAATCTGAGGTCCTCGTAAATTCCGCCAGTGGCTGGAAATCGTAAGTAGCTATCGTTTGACGACGTTCAGAACCTACGAAAAGCATTTTTCATCAATTCTTAAATAATTCCGAAAATCTTCGGGTCTCAGCTCCGTAAGTAACAAAGCGTAGGTGCATTTGGTCCATTGCATTAGCCATTTCTTTACCCACAGCTTTATCACGGCTTTTTCTGGCCTTGTTAGTTCGAACAGCCAAGCCAAATCCCAGTTCTTTTCCTGTGGAACGCTAAATGGTATCTCGTAGAACACATCGTCACAACCAGCTCTAGGAGCAGGGCGGCGCTGAAGTTTGGCGTTGGGTCAATAAAACTTGGCTCGTGTTTAAAAGAAAAGTTGAGCATGCATTTGACAGATAGGTACATAGTAGAGCAGTTGATGTTGGGGTGGGCTAGTCCTCCATGACCGAGTAATGGAGCACAAAATGCGAGGTGTCCTGAGCACAGCCTATCTGGACAGCCTGCCCGCACCAGTCAACAGTGGCCGGGCGTGGAGGCCATAGCCGAGTCTTACGTAATGTTTGACTCCAAAAACGTTGAACGTGCCTTCATCCCTGCGCAACTACATCCAGCACAGGCTTCTCATTCGTGGTGTATTTGTAATCAGGCAGAGTGAGGAAGCATTTGCAGTAACAAGTAAAACTGAAACCAATGCGTAAAGGTAGTGGAAACGGGAGAGTCCAAAAAGCGAAGTACGGAATAAATATTTGTTGTAAACTAAAACAGAAGTTCTACAGCATGTGCGTCACGCGTAAACTGATCGTTATTGTGTTTTCAGTCGGAAACAACTCATTTAAAGAAATACAGTAGTAAGAAATCCCATACTGACACCACCTTCAGGAATGTAGGTTGTAATAAAAAAACAACGAAGTTTGTTGCAATGTGTGCTGAAGAGGTGACACATTTTAAAGGTGAGAGGTGTTTCTGATGAGTGTAAAAAAAAAAGGCTAAGAATTCATCTAGGTGCAAAATTATCGAGAAGTCAATGTTTCAGATGTTATCTCAAATATTTCTACTGTAATTAGGCATGTCAAAGAAGAGGCTTCTTGCAGTCCGAAACCGTTAAGACCTTCTGTTACTAGGTAAGTTATTAATAAAAAATTATCTAAGACAATTGACATACGTGGACTGATTCGTATGAAAGGTGCATTATTTGACACAGCACATTACATAAACACAGACTGTTGTCTTGTGGATAACGTTCTATTTCAGGGTGTACACACGGACAAGGAAAAAAAATTCCCAGTTTCTTCCCGGATCTCTCGGTTAAAATTAATTTTCTCCCGGGTGAAAATACACTTTCTGTGTTAAGTGACAGTATACTTTCCCTCGGAACTGTAAAACGTATCCTTTCAATAGATATGGTTTTATACAGCAGCGTAGAATTTCCCTGCACTTTAGAAAGCGAAACCCGGAGTGAAAAAACGCGTTTTGGAAAGATTTGTGATGTGCAGCAACATGTACGCTGCGTATTTTCGTATCACGAAAGTATAAATTTGAATTCCTACAACAGGAAAATTTAATGGTTTAAATTAATACACATAGTGTTGCAACAAGAAAAGCTAAGCTTTAGCATATTTTTTGTATCGAATATTAATAAGCGACAAGAGAAACTAAACTTTCACATGTAATGTTGATTTGTTTAGCGCATGTTACACTTTGATACATCACACAAATAGGCCAGTAAATTTTTTAATACCGACATAAATCTCTGATCTTCTGGGCTAGAAATTCTTCTAAATGGCTCGTCATCAAAGAGTTGATTTTTAAAAGAGAGCAAACGTTCTGTTATATAGGAAATTCATAGTACATTTGCGCACATAGTTCATCTTCCGTAAAAGGAAATTTACTTTAAAAACAACGCTTTTCGAATAACTGTTCGCAATATTTTCCCGCAACTTGGTAGAAATATTCATTTCAGCAGTTGCCAGGCAGCGCCTCTATAGTGACGTAGGAAGCCCTTAAGTTCGTACGTGTTAAACATTAAAAGATCTTACTTCCTGTCATAAAAGAAACAAGACGTGAGAGGATACTCCAAGAGCGTCGGAATTTCGTGAACCGTACTAAAACTCATAGTTCGCCTTACAGTGCACATTCGTATGTCCACATTCCCAATGACTTAGGCCTCGACCTGATATGAAGCTTCTCAGTG
The DNA here is from genome assembly GCF_023864345.2 of Schistocerca serialis cubense. Classification (NCBI taxonomy): domain Eukaryota; kingdom Metazoa; phylum Arthropoda; class Insecta; order Orthoptera; family Acrididae; genus Schistocerca; species Schistocerca serialis. The sequence goes on from NW_026047559.1 coordinate 93,699, forward strand.
TGGTTTTCGGGACGTAAATTTGCTTAGAGTACCAGTACTGTATTATCTCATGCTTGGTTCTTTGTTATGGTATAATGAAATAAGCGCTAGAAGATGAAGACGTGCACGTAAAACGCAGCGAACAGTTGAAACTAGCCAATAGTGTGGAGTTAAACACTTCGTTTCAATGAATTCAATGCCTCGGCAGGAAACCCTAATAAAACCCAAAGATCTTTAGCAAACCGACAAAAATAACTATTGTTCTGCAAGGCGATTAATGCTTGACTGTCAGAAAGGTGGAAATAGTCTGAAACTAGTAACATATTTTAGCCTTCCGTAATTACGCGAATATATTTTAATTCACTTAATAGCTCCCAGCCACAGGAATCCGTCTTGTTTTCAATTGACATGAGAGCAGTAAACGAAGGGCAAACAGAAAAATAATTAAATGTAAACACGAGTCACGTGGAGACTACCCCCGTCCCCCTATAACTCAGACTGCTCTGCGCATCAGAACACCAAAAATTAAAAAAGGGAATTTTCAAAAATAAGTTCATTTTGTAGCGCACAACTTCCTGAAGAGTCTGAAACATAAAGCATATAACTTCCAGGAAATGTAAGATACGTTATTTGGTATTAAGTGTGCAGTGCAGTGCCGTGCCACGCCTCTTCAAACAACATTCTTATAGCGCACGTCACTGTATTTCGCTCTGTGGAACTCAAAAGTATATATTTTGTAATCGATGCCATCGAACTATTTCAGGACAGTGGAAATAGAAATGTCCTGTACTGCCTATCCTGCTCCCAGTCAGCCGGTTTGACATTCTGCACAACCCCTCGCAATTAATACTGGATAGGATTATTTGTAACCAGGAGAAAAAGTTCACAAAATCTGGACTCTTCATTGCCTTTTAGCTAATAACTTGCTGTTCTGTGTAACATAAAATTAAATATAGGATACCTAAAACCAGTAAAGACAAGAGACAGGCAAGACAGTACACATTTCTTCAATTCTTATGTCCTAGCGATTTTTCTCTCTAATCTTGGTATAACTTTACATCGCGTTCTTTCATTTCTGCGAAAGAACTATTACCTTATCACAGTTCGTTAAACTTTCTACTACATGAAAAATGTAAATGTCGTTGTCTAATACTGAAAAAGCATTTAATACAATTAGTACCCAAGACTGGTGTGGTTTCTCGATCTGATTACGTCTATTTTGTCACTGTGTTCCTAATGAAACAAAATAGGCCTTCCTAATATTGCAGCAGTTGTAACACACACCAAATAAGCGACACTGTTTTGGCAATAACGACATTTTTATAATACGACAATAAATTCACGAAGTACCAATACGAAATAGTTTGACATTTCATTCATGCGCTCCAGTTTCTCATGTACGAGACCGAAAAGTAGTAGAATGAAATTTTTGTGTAAATTTGGAATCGTTATATTCTTCCATTATTTGTGTGATGTCCCCGTTTCTTCTCCTTCCTCGTTATAACAAACAGGCTTGTTGTTGTTGTTGTTGTGGTGGTCTTCAGTCCTGAGACTGGTTTGATGCAGCTCTCCATGCTACTCTATCCTGCGCATGCTTCTTCATCTCCCAGTACGTACTGCAACCAACACCCTTCTGAATCTGCTTAGTGTATTCATCCCTTGGTCTCCCTCTACGATTCTTACCCTCCACGCTGCCCTCCAATACTAAATTGTGATCCCTCGATGTCTCAGAACATGTCCTACCAACCGATCCCTTCTTCTAGTCAAGTTGTGCCACAAGCTCCTCTTCTCCCCAATTCTATTCAATACCGCCTATAAAATAAATAAAATAAAATAAAATAAAATTAAATATTAATTATTTTTATCTGTCTGATTGGCTCTCCTATGAGTCGTCAGGTTTTGATTATTCGGTATCAGACGCTTGACAATGGCTTTTTCGTAAAGGCAATGTTACTCGTAGTTGACCGTGAAATAAAATTGAAATAATCGGACTTCGTAATTAAATCGTTTCCAAAGACTGCTGCGGTAGGTGCGGACTCATAATCTAAATCTCAATATTACAATAATTTGCCAGCCATGCCAAAGCGTCGTACAGAGGTGATTGTCTACTAAACAAAAAATTACACAGTTAGTTAAATCAGATATATTCAATGAATAAGCCTACAGTTCATAATCCTACTTACTTTTATAAATATAAATTCTTTACAGAATCGAGTGCCTAGTATGGTTGCAACTCGCAGTAATTTTCTATAACATGAAATATGGCGGTGTGCCAGACAATAAACTAAAATACGTGCTTCTCGCACCACTTCAACCAGGGCTCTTTCTTTTTTTTTTAATCAAACATACGACTAACGAAAATGTACTTTTGTTTTATCAGCGACACAGCGCTGCAGTTGTGTGCCATAGGCTTTATTTATTTGTCACTGATTATTTATTTAATTAATATCTCGCGTTTCCGAGGAAACTCACGCTCGGCATGCAAATGTGCCTTTATATTGCCCCCTGAATTGCGAGGCGAAAGGACACACCTGCAGGCGAGCAATTCACCTAAAGGCACAAGAAAATCTAAGTTATCTACAACTATTTACATGACTTACATTATACTGTATATTATACACAAAATTTGAGTGACGCGCGTGCGCCGAAAAAGTTCTTATGTTGGCAAAACAGAGTGCGCGCATGCGCAGAAGCGTCTGTGTAACTACGGCACTGCCGTTATTTCGTAAATTTAGATCACGCGGCACAGTATTGCAGTTCATATTGTTCGTGTGCGCGCGCATTTCTTAGTCGTTGCACAAAGAAAATATTCCACCAAGATTACATATGAAGACTACATTCTATGACAGGTAACTTAGTTTTAAAATTACAATATTTGTTATAATACAATACAACTTTAGATTGTTGAATGTTCTTAGTTACATAGCATTGCAATGAAATGCTTCAAAGAAAAATGTCCGTATTTTTCAGGTGCGTTGACCTATACACATGGTGTCGTTATCACAGTTCATATTCATCTGCTGCACAATAATTTTTTTTACAGGTTAGTATCGTCGTGGTAAAGTTTTTTTGATCACAGTAACATCGTTGTATAACAACGTGATTGATACATAAGCATGTCCATTTCCTATTTCCATTATAGTCGTTGTGATGCAGTTCGTTGTGACAAAAAGCATTGTTTATTACAGATCAGACGTGACCCGTCGAGTAATTGGTCCATATGCAGTTCGTTTTCGATATTCCGTGGAAGCTTGGTTGCAGAACCTCGGACGGCACATAGCTGGCGTCGATCCTTGGACAGTCCAGGTAAGAGTGTCCGTCACATTTCGAGAACATTTCATTCCCTGAAGTTCCAACCAAAACTCTTCCACCCGTCGTGTTGTTTTCTGGACAGGCACTTTGTGTCCATTTAATCCAGTTAACATCTTGAAGTTGGGTACTGTAGTAATGTCACTAGACGATGCACGAATTATTCACTTCACATTTTCAGTTTTTTGCTGAATATAGCTCACCTAAATGTTCGTTAATGTCCGTGAACAGAGGTTCACTATGCAATGTCTTTTTGGCACTCGTTTTGTTCAAATTTTCACACAGTAACAGTTACATTATACATCAGTTTAAAAAAACATAAGTAATAACACATACACACGTCACATATTTTCTTAGCATAAACATAATACAGTTGCACATAAACATGTTTACATCATCATTACATAGCTATAGGTTATTACATTGTGTCATATTTGATTACATGAGTTGCAGATATTTACATCCTCTTTAGCGGTTTTGCTGGGATATTATCGATGTTTTTTGTGATGTCATCTGAAATTAGGATAGGTTAGACACAACATTCATTACATCAGTAGGCAAGACCAGGCGTTTTCACTACTCAATAAATATTCAAAATAGTAAGAGAGAGAAAATGTTCGATTCCTCGCGTTTTGTGCGTGTGTGTAGTGTGTCTGTGTGGCCTTGACTACTGGTAGATGCTTTTCTTGCTGAGAGATGTGCGTCTAATCTATTTCTCGAACTAAAAGATCGCTTCACAGATGACGTCTGTCGGTTCGTCAGGTGTCATAGCAAGTCAGTGGTCCCTACAGTCACAAATGTTCCGTGAAAAATTTATATATCATTCACTGCTACGTAATCATAAATTTTACTTTAATATTCAGTCTTCTCGGTGGAACCGCGGCGTTGAAAGAAAAGATCTTCTGACTTCAACTGCGTCACTGGAATCGCTGAAATGAAAATTTCTATACTACTTATAATCTATGTTGTAATTTGTTTTAGTTCTTGCCACACAGCAGGTCGTTGAGATAACGGTACGTTATATGTCTTATGGTAGAAGATCTTGTGAGGCTTAACTTCAATCTTGTACACATACGTGTTGATAACACCTAATCGTTTGGTAAAAACTTGTAAATATTTGGATAACACTTCCTGTAGTTTCATACGTTCATGTACACTGAGAGCTGTAGCTTCACTTATCTTATGATCAAGCAATGTTTTCAAGTCCATTAGCTCTGCGTCAGATGAGTGTGTTTGCATGTCTTGAATGTCTTTGTCAAGTACTAACTGAACCTTGTACCCTGTACAGTGTTTGTCATGCTTTAGAGTTCTCCTGTCCAAATCAATAATAATTACCCTGCTTTTATCATTTAAAATACATTTATCTTTGGAGAAGTCTATAATGCAGTCCTTCTCGCTCATAATATCTATTCCTAATATGCAATTAGTCACAAGGTTTTGTACAACCAGGAATGGCCATTGTACGGTTCCATTACCTATTTTAACGTTTACAAAAACTTGCTTCGTAACCCTACATGACTTATTACCTAGTGCAGTAGTTATTTTACAGTTTTGGGCAGGAAACTCAGGCACAGGTTCCAATTCACACATCTTTTTATAAAAATTAAAAGATAAAACGCTCACAGCTGCACCTGTATCTAGGATAATAGTAGTTGGAATCCCACCTACTACACCAGTAATGGATGCTAAAACAATTTCATTTGTGTTTAAACGACATTGTGTACTGTCTTGTAAAAGTTCATCTGATATATTGTTATTGTGGTTGTATCTTATAAATAAAACAGGTAGTTTTTGTTTAGAATTACTCGGCATATCATTATTCTGTTGTTCAAGTGTGGTGTCAAATAACTGATTAACATTGAAGCCGCCCCCCAAGGATTCTTCAGCCACGACCTGGGGCAAAGTAGTGACTGTTTCTAGTTTGTTGGATTATCATTTGTACTAGGTACTGACACAGATTGAGGTTGTGCATCAGGTGTCATTTCTATTATATTCACATTCGGATATTGCCTATTATGATCTCCAAACTTTTGCGGTTGTTGTTGCTGTTGCGCATTATAACTTACCTGTCGGTCGTAAGGTATGCTCCAATTTTGACCTGGTGGCTGCTGTGGTAAAGCAGAGTTTGAATGAAAGTACTGATCGTTACGAGTCCAACCTTGATGCTGTCTTGGCTCGTAGTTATTATTATTTCTATTTCTGTTTGTGTTTTTGTTATTACCTTTGTATCCGTTGTTACCGTTGCAGTTATTACCGCGGTGCCTTTTGTATGGATTGCCGCATGAAATGTTATTACTGTTGTAACTATTGTTCGTATTGGAATACGCGTGTTGATTTTGATTTCCGTACTGAGACGGCATGTGAGTTTGCTGTTTTTGTTGTACCGCGTATCCAACTGTGGGCGCGCCAGAATTGTGTTGGCAAGCCTGCATGTTTTGCATACCACTAGTGTAAACATTGTGGCTGCTGTTTTGCCGCGCGAAGCGCTGATCTTCAAGTAACATGTCAACCGAATCTAAAGCTGTTAAAAAATAATCTGAATCGTCATCCGGGATATGTAGAAGTTTTTCCTTAATGTTGAAAGGCAATTTGGCCTTCAACGCTCGGAGTATATCACGTGTTGCGACTGGTTCGTCTAAAAAATGTCCCATGTTCAAGTATTTTTCAAAATATCTGCGTAAGTTACCATTTTTACTGTTAAAAGTTTCAGGTTCTAAAATTTGTCTCCTGAGTCGCTCCTGGACGGATTGCGACCAGAATTTGTTCAGAAAGGCACGCTCAAACTCACTGTACGTGGTACATACGTCAGCTTGACTGTATGCCCAGACAGCTGCATCGCCTTGGATGTAACCGACAATATATGAAATCTTTTTCCGGTCACTCCAAGTGCGTGGAAATGCGTTACTAAAAGATTTAAGAAAAATCACCGGATGAATGGTTCGTTTCTCTGGGATAAAAGCCTGAAATTGCCTGTGTTTTATTAAGCTTTCTTCTTCCTTTGCATTATGATATGG
>NW_026047560.1:0-2500 GCF_023864345.2 Schistocerca serialis cubense
GGACGTACAACATCAGCGGACAGTTGACACAGGCCGTACCACAGCGTAGGCTAAGTGCTTCGCCATGCGAATGCCAATGAACAACTGCAAATGCCAATGAACAACTGCAAAGGGCATTGAGCATGTACGTCCTGCTGCCATCCACATTACAGTGTATAGCTGCAAGGTGTTTAACATGAAGCGATACACTGGGGACCGGGCAGTGCGAGTAGCAAACTATATTGCGGGGGTTGCAGTTAGGCAACACTACACTAATTTAACGCGTCGTATGACAATTACAGAGCAGGTTAAGGCCCAACGTGTGTTGGGTTAAGGCCCAACGTGTGTTGGGTTAAGGCCCAACGTGTGTTGGGTTAAGGCCCAACGTGTGTTGGGTTAAGGCCCAACGTGTGTTGGGTTAAGGCCCAACGTGTGTTGGGTTAAGGCCCAACGTGTGTTGGGTTAAGGCCCAACGTGTGTTGGGTTAAGGCCCAACGTGTGTTGGGTTAAGGCCCAACGTGTGTTGGGTTAAGGCCCAACGTGTGTTGGGTTAAGGCCCAACGTGTGTTGGGTTAAGGCCCAACGTGTGTTGGGTTAAGGCCCAACGTGTGTTGGGTTAAGGCCCAACGTGTGTTGGGTTAAGGCCCAACGTGTGTTGGGTTAAGGCCCAACATAGGTTGGGTTAAGGCCCAACATAGGTTGGGTTAAGGCCCAACATAGGTTGGGTTAAGGCGCAACATAGGTTGGGTTAAGGCGCAACATAGGTTGGGTTAAGGCGCAACATAGGTTGGGTTAAGGCGCAACATAGGTTGGGTTAAGGCGCAACATAGGTTGGGTTAAGGCGCAACATAGGTTGGGTTAAGGCGCAACATAGGTTAGGTTAAGGCGCAACATAGGTTAGGTTAAGGCGCAACATAGGTTAGGTTAAGGCGCAACATAGGTTAGGTTAAGGCGCAACATAGGTTAGGTTAAGGCGCAACATAGGTTAGGTTAAGGCGCAACATAGGTTAGGTTAAGGCGCAACATAGGTTAGGTTAAGGCGCAACATAGGTTAGGTTAAGGCGCAACATAGGTTAGGTTAAGGCGCAACATAGGTTAGGTTAAGGCGCAACATAGGTTAGGTTAAGGCGCAACATAGGTTAGGTTAAGGCGCAACATAGGTTAGGTTAAGGCGCAACATAGGTTAGGTTAAGGCGCAACATAGGTTAGGTTAAGGCGCAACATAGGTTAGGTTAAGGCGCAACATAGGTTAGGTTAAGGCGCAACATAGGTTAGGTTAAGGCGCAACATAGGTTAGGTTAAGGCGCAACATAGGTTAGGTTAAGGCGCAACATAGGTTAGGTTAAGGCGCAACATAGGTTAGGTTGAGGCACAATATAGGTTAGGTTGAGGTACCGTATAGGTTAGGTTAAGGTACAGTATAGTTTAGGTTAAGGTACAGTATAGTTTAGGTTAAGGTACAGTATAGTTTAGGTTAAGGTACAGTATAGTTTAGGTTAAGGTACAGTATAGTTTAGGTTAAGGTACAGTATAGTTTAGGTTAAGGTACAGTATAGTTTAGGTTAAGGTACACATTGTTGTATGGAAAGGTGTAATGGGGGGGGGGGGGGGGGGCGGCCGGTCGGTTTGTTGATTGTGATTATAGTAAGTGGATGCCTGCGGCATCATCTGATTTGCCACGTCAGGATGCACCTTTGGCTCATGACAGGCGGCGCTCCGATTCCATGCTTGTGGCAGACCTGTGTCTTTCATTCCTGCCATTGTTTGTGTGCTGTGAGAGGAGGCAGTATTGTGATGTTGGGTGCACCCCTGTGTAGGACATGTGTGGGTGTTGGTGGCTTAGCTGAGCAATGGTGGTTGTCGGGGGGGTGGGATATTCCGTTTTCTGAGTGGACCTCCCAGTCTGGTTATGACAGTGTGGATTGTCTCATGTGGCGGAGAGGATGCACTGGGTGTTGTTCCATGCTGGTGCTTACATATTGTCTGTGTGCGTGTTACAGGCGGAGAGTAGTGCGTGATAAGAGTGTGTGGCTGCCGTGTGGTTGTGATTGTGAGCAGAGTCTTTCAGCATGTATACGGACAGTTGTATATATTATCTGTATTCTGATGGGTCTATGTATTACTAATCAGCGCCGTGTATACGTTTAATCCGGTTCCAGTCGAAACTGTTGTATCTCTGTACATTAGTGACACGGCGAGCGCGCTATGTAGCTACTCGTCTCGGCAGCTTCCACCGGTGTATGGCAAATGATTATAAGCAATGAGTCGAGTCGTCAATACCGATAGTGTGACGTCACATGTCTGGGGTGGGGGACGCTGCGCCCTTCCGGTGGGTCATGGCCTAGAAAGACGCTCCCCACGCAGGGGGGCTTGGACTGTCATAAACTCTTCCGAGTAATATACTTGCCGTACGTTTTTGCGACTGCGAGTGCAACGCCCACCGGTACCGACATGGATGGAGCGCCTCCTAGCTGACCGCTCAGCATCGGCATTCGTACAGAGAGCAACGCGATCGCGTCTC
>NW_026047560.1:7500-10000 GCF_023864345.2 Schistocerca serialis cubense
GAGCGTTCCGTCCAGAAGGCCGCTGATGCAGCGAGCAGCGCTCTTTGAGAATGCCTGCTGACAGAGGGCGTACTCCCTCCTCCGCAGGGCCCGCTTCGTCACTCGTGGCTCTGACATCTGGCGGGAGGCAACAGGATTGTTGGATGGCTCCCTGCTGCCAATAGCATCAAGGGCGGCCGATAGCATGCCCATGATGACTGAGGCCGATGTAGTTGCCCCAAGCGCCAGGATGTCATCCACTGCACTGAACTTAGGCCCAGACGACGGTAGGGCTGCCAGAGCCGACCAGACAGCCTGGTCGACTGCATCAACAGCTGAAGACACGGAGGGGGGTGCTGCACAGGAACTTGCAGGGTCCACAGCAGCAACAGATGGAGGTGGCCCCTCCCCAAGAGCAGAGAGGGCAGCAACAAACTCGGCGACCTGGTTCCTATAGGCTGTCCCACGGCGCTGTCCTTTAATGGACTCAACCGAACGGTTTGGGAACGCCTTAGCCAGTTCTTGATTTAGGAACCGGGTGCCTTTGAGCGTGAGTGCTGCCTCAGAGTGGGCCAGGCGTAGCAGCTCTTCACTTGACCACCTGGCCTTCACCCTCTCGGTGGTCACCTCTGCATTAGCTGCGGCAGGATGGGCACGGCGACGATGTACCCCAAGACCTGTCTTGGTGGAGAAGGTCCGGTGGCACTCAGGGCATGCGATGGCAGACACTGCGGCTCGACCCGAACTGGCGGCGTCGGATGCTGACCCAACAACTGGCGCGGCGTCTCCTGTGGGAGTACCGCTACCTGCTATCTTTCTGTCATTGGGGCCAGCTGAAACAAGGGCAGGGGGGGCGGCAACCCCCAAGCCCAAAAGGGTTCACCCCGCTCTGTCGGTCGAGGAACTTTGGAAGAGCTATACTCCAGTACTCAAGTAACCTTCCTAGGAACCTCTCACGACCCCTGCCACGAGAAGGCCAGAGCTAGGATTTCCCACCGAGAGGCTAAGCGAACCATCATCCACTCGACATCGCAAGGATGCTGAGGAGTGGATTGAGAGGATCCGTATGTGACGCATCATGTGGGCATTAAGAGAGTCATAGTTACTCCCGCCGTTTACCCGCGCTTGCTTGAATTTCTTCACGTTGACATTCAGAGCACTGGGCAGAAATCACATTGCGTCAACACCCGCTAGGGCCATCGCAATGCTTTGTTTTAATTAGACAGTCGGATTCCCCCAGTCCGTGCCAGTTCTGAGTTGATCGTTGAATGGCGGCCGAAGAGAATCCGCGCACCCGCGCGCCCCCGGAGGAGCACGCTAAGGCGGACGCGGCCTCGCAGCAAGGAAGATCCGTGGGAGGCCAAGGCACGGGACCGAGCTCGGATCCTGCACGCAGGTTGAAGCACCGGGGCGCGAACGCCGCGCAGGCGCGCGCATCCTGCACCGCCGGCCAGCACGAGGCCAACCAACGGCGAGAGCAGACCACGCCCGCGCTAAACGCCCGCACTTACCGGCACCCCTACGGCACTCACCTCGCCCAGGCCCGGCACGTTAGCGCTGACCCACTTCCCGACCAAGCCCGACACGCCCCGATCCTCAGAGCCAATCCTTATCCCGAAGTTACGGATCCAATTTGCCGACTTCCCTTACCTACATTATTCTATCGACTAGAGGCTCTTCACCTTGGAGACCTGCTGCGGATATGGGTACGAACCGGCGCGACACCTCCACGTGGCCCTCTCCCGGATTTTCAAGGTCCGAGGGGAAGATCGGGACACCGCCGCAACTGCGGTGCTCTTCGCGTTCCAAACCCTATCTCCCTGCTAGAGGATTCCAGGGAACTCGAACGCTCATGCAGAAAAGAAAACTCTTCCCCGATCTCCCGACGGCGTCTCCGGGTCCTTTTGGGTTACCCCGACGAGCATCTCTAAAAGAGGGGCCCGACTTGTATCGGTTCCGCTGCCGGGTTCCGGAATAGGAACCGGATTCCCTTTCGCCCAACGGGGGCCAGCACAAAGTGCATCATGCTATGACGGCCCCCATCAACATCGGATTTCTCCTAGGGCTTAGGATCGACTGACTCGTGTGCAACGGCTGTTCACACGAAACCCTTCTCCGCGTCAGCCCTCCAGGGCCTCGCTGGAGTATTTGCTACTACCACCAAGATCTGCACCGACGGCGGCTCCAGGCAGGCTCACGCCCAGACCCTTCTGCGCCCACCGCCGCGACCCTCCTACTCGTCAGGGCTTCGCGGCCGGCCGCAAGGACCGGCCATGACTGCCAGACTGACGGCCGAGTATAGGCACGACGCTTCAGCGCCATCCATTTTCAGGGCTAGTTGCTTCGGCAGGTGAGTTGTTACACACTCCTTAGCGGATTCCGACTTCCATGGCCACCGTCCTGCTGTCTTAAGCAACCAACGCCTTTCATGGTTTCCCATGAGCGTCGATTCGGGCGCCTTAACTCGGCGTTTGGTTCATCCCACAGCGCCAGTTCTGCTTACCAAAAGTGGCCCACTTGG
>NW_026047560.1:12500-18772 GCF_023864345.2 Schistocerca serialis cubense
CTAAGGGCATCACAGACCTGTTATTGCTCAATCTCGTGCGGCTAGAAGCCGCCTGTCCCTCTAAGAAGAAAAGTAATCGCTGACAGCACGAAGGATGTCACGCGACTAGTTAGCAGGCTAGAGTCTCGTTCGTTATCGGAATTAACCAGACAAATCGCTCCACCAACTAAGAACGGCCATGCACCACCACCCACCGAATCAAGAAAGAGCTATCAATCTGTCAATCCTTCCGGTGTCCGGGCCTGGTGAGGTTTCCCGTGTTGAGTCAAATTAAGCCGCAGGCTCCACTCCTGGTGGTGCCCTTCCGTCAATTCCTTTAAGTTTCAGCTTTGCAACCATACTTCCCCCGGAACCCAAAAGCTTTGGTTTCCCGGAGGCTGCCCGCCGAGTCATCGGAGGAACTGCGGCGGATCGCTGGCTGGCATCGTTTATGGTTAGAACTAGGGCGGTATCTGATCGCCTTCGAACCTCTAACTTTCGTTCTTGATTAATGAAAACATACTTGGCAAATGCTTTCGCTTCTGTTCGTCTTGCGACGATCCAAGAATTTCACCTCTAACGTCGCAATACGAATGCCCCCGCCTGTCCCTATTAATCATTACCTCGGGTTCCGAAAACCAACAAAATAGAACCGAGGTCCTATTCCATTATTCCATGCACACAGTATTCAGGCGGGCTTGCCTGCTTTAAGCACTCTAATTTGTTCAAAGTAAACGTGCCGGCCCACCGAGACACTCACTCAAGAGCACCCTGGTAGGATTGCAACGGGGTCCGCCTCGGGACGCACGAGCACGCACGAGGCGCGTCGCACGCCTTCAGCTCGCCCCACCGGCAGGACGTCCCACGATACATGCCAGTTAAACACCGACGGGCGGTGAACCAACAGCGTGGGACACAAATCCAACTACGAGCTTTTTAACCGCAACAACTTTAATATACGCTATTGGAGCTGGAATTACCGCGGCTGCTGGCACCAGACTTGCCCTCCAATAGATACTCGTTAAAGGATTTAAAGTGTACTCATTCCGATTACGGGGCCTCGGATGAGTCCCGTATCGTTATTTTTCGTCACTACCTCCCCGTGCCGGGAGTGGGTAATTTGCGCGCCTGCTGCCTTCCTTGGATGTGGTAGCCGTTTCTCAGGCTCCCTCTCCGGAATCGAACCCTGATTCCCCGTTACCCGTTACAACCATGGTAGGCGCAGAACCTACCATCGACAGTTGATAAGGCAGACATTTGAAAGATGCGTCGCCGGTACGAGGACCGTGCGATCAGCCCAAAGTTATTCAGAGTCACCAAGGCAAACGGACCGGACGAGCCGACCGATTGGTTTTGATCTAATAAAAGCGTCCCTTCCATCTCTGGTCGGGACTCTGTTTGCATGTATTAGCTCTAGAATTACCACAGTTATCCAAGTAACGTGGGTACGATCTAAGGAACCATAACTGATTTAATGAGCCATTCGCGGTTTCACCTTAATGCGGCTTGTACTGAGACATGCATGGCTTAATCTTTGAGACAAGCATATGACTACTGGCAGGATCAACCAGGGAGCTGCGTCAACTAGAGCTGAGCAGCCGGCCGCCCGGGAGTGTGTCCCGGGGGCCCGCGCGAACACGCAAGCGTCCGCTCAATTATTCTGCAAACAGGAGGAGGCTGAGCTCCCCTGCACCATACACCTCGAAACCCTCTCAGGTCCCGGCGGCGCGCAGCGCCGTCCTAAGTACTTGGTCGGGTTCGAGAGAGGCGCAATCGCCCGGGGTTTGGCGAGTAGACGCTTTAGGTGCGACCACCCGTGCTCCCAACTGAGCTTGCCGCTGCCGACAGAGGCCCGGGAGCGTGCTGTCGTGGCATTGCCGGCGGGAGACAACACGCGCCACCTACGGTGACCGGCAGCTCCAACGCCAGCGCCACAGAAGGACAAAAGCCCCACTTGGGTGCCGAAGCGAACTCTCCCAGCACAGCGCACGCGCCAACACGTCCGCACAGCTGCGATACAAACCACCTGCGAGAACCGCAGAGGCGACCGAGCAGCAGACGGCGTCGCGGCGCCGAGCGCCGGGTGGCGGCGCATCCTCAGCGCACACAGTCCTCAATCGGACCAGCACACTGCAGATGTCCACCGCGCTTCGCACCGGGCCCGCGAGGACCTACTTTGGCCGCACGGCGCCGCGTGCAGGGTGCGCCGGCGCGCAGCTGCGCCGCCTGCCGCCTCCGTCGGCCGGCGCGCCTGCCACTGGCCGCCCCCACCAGCCGGCTGTAGCGCGTGCGCCCACGCACCGCGCGGCCAGCACGCCGGGAGGCCCCCCCTCACCGGCCGGGGACGGTCCCACCCAGCCACCGCCGCGTATCGCTTCACACCCAGATGCCATTCACGTTCGTGGGCATGGTGGGTATCGCTGGAACAACCGGTTGGTAGCTCAACCGATCGTCGCCATCACTGATTCACCTCTAGCGAGAACAACCGCACCACAACGGTTTACCAGTTGTTCATTTGCGTAACGTCACCAGCAAACGTAGGCGTCCATCGCCATTTGCAAATTCAACGATTGTTGCATGCCTGTGTCAGGTGTCACGACACACTATGTCTGCCCACATACACGCAACAACATGTGCACGCTTCGCGAACACGTGGAAGGTGGCCCCCGTACGTATGCGATGTCCATTGCGCGAACGACTGTCAACCGGCCTCTGTCGCATGTCGCAGATGTGGAACGCAGTGCACCATGCTATCACGGTGTGTGAGAAGAGACGACTACGTCTGACAACACGCGCCACTACATCAACAGACGGCTCATGCTGATCGCCATCCAGGGCATACCACACTGCAATCCAGCTCTTATAGGGAGACGACACGTAGCTGAGTGCACAACATTTGGACCGCATGGTTCGCCGTTGTTGGCGCAGTCGTTGTACGGTCACATGTACCACGATGTATCATTCAGTACATGAGGACCAATGTGCAGTACAGTGTGTGATTTGGACGTACAACATCAGCGGACAGTTGACACAGGCCGTACCACAGCGTAGGCTAAGTGCTTCGCCATGCGAATGCCAATGAACAACTGCAAATGCCAATGAACAACTGCAAAGGGCATTGAGCATGTACGTCCTGCTGCCATCCACATTACAGTGTATAGCTGCAAGGTGTTTAACATGAAGCGATACACTGGGGACCGGGCAGTGCGAGTAGCAAACTATATTGCGGGGGTTGCAGTTAGGCAACACTACACTAATTTAACGCGTCGTATGACAATTACAGAGCAGGTTAAGGCCCAACGTGTGTTGGGTTAAGGCCCAACGTGTGTTGGGTTAAGGCCCAACGTGTGTTGGGTTAAGGCCCAACGTGTGTTGGGTTAAGGCCCAACGTGTGTTGGGTTAAGGCCCAACGTGTGTTGGGTTAAGGCCCAACGTGTGTTGGGTTAAGGCCCAACGTGTGTTGGGTTAAGGCCCAACGTGTGTTGGGTTAAGGCCCAACGTGTGTTGGGTTAAGGCCCAACGTGTGTTGGGTTAAGGCCCAACGTGTGTTGGGTTAAGGCCCAACGTGTGTTGGGTTAAGGCCCAACGTGTGTTGGGTTAAGGCCCAACGTGTGTTGGGTTAAGGCCCAACGTGTGTTGGGTTAAGGCCCAACGTGTGTTGGGTTAAGGCCCAACATAGGTTGGGTTAAGGCCCAACATAGGTTGGGTTAAGGCCCAACATAGGTTGGGTTAAGGCGCAACATAGGTTGGGTTAAGGCGCAACATAGGTTGGGTTAAGGCGCAACATAGGTTGGGTTAAGGCGCAACATAGGTTGGGTTAAGGCGCAACATAGGTTGGGTTAAGGCGCAACATAGGTTAGGTTAAGGCGCAACATAGGTTAGGTTAAGGCGCAACATAGGTTAGGTTAAGGCGCAACATAGGTTAGGTTAAGGCGCAACATAGGTTAGGTTAAGGCGCAACATAGGTTAGGTTAAGGCGCAACATAGGTTAGGTTAAGGCGCAACATAGGTTAGGTTAAGGCGCAACATAGGTTAGGTTAAGGCGCAACATAGGTTAGGTTAAGGCGCAACATAGGTTAGGTTAAGGCGCAACATAGGTTAGGTTAAGGCGCAACATAGGTTAGGTTAAGGCGCAACATAGGTTAGGTTAAGGCGCAACATAGGTTAGGTTAAGGCGCAACATAGGTTAGGTTAAGGCGCAACATAGGTTAGGTTAAGGCGCAACATAGGTTAGGTTAAGGCGCAACATAGGTTAGGTTAAGGCGCAACATAGGTTAGGTTAAGGCGCAACATAGGTTAGGTTAAGGCGCAACATAGGTTAGGTTAAGGCGCAACATAGGTTAGGTTAAGGCGCAACATAGGTTAGGTTAAGGCGCAACATAGGTTAGGTTAAGGCGCAACATAGGTTAGGTTAAGGCGCAACATAGGTTAGGTTGAGGCACAATATAGGTTAGGTTGAGGTACCGTATAGGTTAGGTTAAGGTACAGTATAGTTTAGGTTAAGGTACAGTATAGTTTAGGTTAAGGTACAGTATAGTTTAGGTTAAGGTACAGTATAGTTTAGGTTAAGGTACAGTATAGTTTAGGTTAAGGTACAGTATAGTTTAGGTTAAGGTACAGTATAGTTTAGGTTAAGGTACACATTGTTGTATGGAAAGGTGTAATGGGGGGGGGGGGGGGGGGGCGGCCGGTCGGTTTGTTGATTGTGATTATAGTAAGTGGATGCCTGCGGCATCATCTGATTTGCCACGTCAGGATGCACCTTTGGCTCATGACAGGCGGCGCTCCGATTCCATGCTTGTGGCAGACCTGTGTCTTTCATTCCTGCCATTGTTTGTGTGCTGTGAGAGGAGGCAGTATTGTGATGTTGGGTGCACCCCTGTGTAGGACATGTGTGGGTGTTGGTGGCTTAGCTGAGCAATGGTGGTTGTCGGGGGGGTGGGATATTCCGTTTTCTGAGTGGACCTCCCAGTCTGGTTATGACAGTGTGGATTGTCTCATGTGGCGGAGAGGATGCACTGGGTGTTGTTCCATGCTGGTGCTTACATATTGTCTGTGTGCGTGTTACAGGCGGAGAGTAGTGCGTGATAAGAGTGTGTGGCTGCCGTGTGGTTGTGATTGTGAGCAGAGTCTTTCAGCATGTATACGGACAGTTGTATATATTATCTGTATTCTGATGGGTCTATGTATTACTAATCAGCGCCGTGTATACGTTTAATCCGGTTCCAGTCGAAACTGTTGTATCTCTGTACATTAGTGACACGGCGAGCGCGCTATGTAGCTACTCGTCTCGGCAGCTTCCACCGGTGTATGGCAAATGATTATAAGCAATGAGTCGAGTCGTCAATACCGATAGTGTGACGTCACATGTCTGGGGTGGGGGACGCTGCGCCCTTCCGGTGGGTCATGGCCTAGAAAGACGCTCCCCACGCAGGGGGGCTTGGACTGTCATAAACTCTTCCGAGTAATATACTTGCCGTACGTTTTTGCGACTGCGAGTGCAACGCCCACCGGTACCGACATGGATGGAGCGCCTCCTAGCTGACCGCTCAGCATCGGCATTCGTACAGAGAGCAACGCGATCGCGTCTCTAGCTCGTAACTGGTACAGCTCGCAGCTCATGTATAGGGACAGCGGGAATGTCGCATATTGGACATAACTCTTCATGAAACGCAAGTTATAGGGGTGGATTGCACATTGCGACTGCGGGAAAAGTCCGCCGTTCATCCGCTGGAGTTGCGAGTTGGGCGGTTAGGGTGGGGCGCCGGTGGAGTGATTGCCGGTCGACGATTTCGTGCGGCAGAGGCGCTGGCGTTGGGGTGCTGTGGTCGACAGAGGACGCAGGCTTTGTGGGTGGGGTCGAAAGATGGGCACTGTGGGCCCATCGCTGTCTTAGTCGGCTTGGCGTCTCATAGATGGCGGTATCGTCGTTGCAGGACGTCATGCCGCGGGAGACCTACAGATGGCGCTGTGTTTTGTGGTGCGCTCGACATGGCGGACGTAGTGTTGTCAGATTCGCATAGATGGAGGTATTGCATGTGGTTTCGCCGTATTTTCATAGATGGCGATACTGTTTTGCCGGCATGGTTGGCGTAGTTCCGTCGGATCCCTGTAGATGGAGGTGCCGTTTCTGGGCTGGATGTCAATGTCGTTGCGTCACATTCGCATAGATGGCGGCATCGTCGTAATACCTCGCCCACTACGGACTTATCACCACCCACACTAGCCGCCCCGGGGACTTGCCAACGACACACCCTATCCCAAGTCTATTTTCTTGCGGAGCATCATGTGTT